>NC_068291.1:7803827-8103827 GCF_025860055.1 Xyrauchen texanus | reverse complement strand
TCCTTATGCTAGCCACACTGTAGCTGTTTACGTTCAACAAAGAGTATTGCAGAATAAGTATGCCACTGAGTACACTACATCCACAATAAAGTCCTCAAAATGATTTTAGCTTCTAAATATACTGCATGGATAGGCTTACGGTCATTATTTAAGACCCCATGTTGTGTGCTGTACTTTGTTTTCTACACATTAGAATAACAGACAATGTTTGGAATTGTGTACTACCATACTACTCTGACTTCTGAAGTATAAAGTATTTATACTGTGCACAGCATTCAAATTTTCTGCAGAATACAGTGTCTCACTTGTTATATGATTGACCTACAACTTTTAACTAATCTCCTTGATTCATTATTTAATAAAAGTGTCACAACAATTTTACTCGAAATTGGATTAAAAATGCAAACTATGCATTTTTATTTTTGTGATGATAACTAGACATCACTCGTGCAATTAACATTGTAATAATTTTGCTGTTGCATTTTTTATTTATTTTTTATATCGAGCCATATACAGTGTATACTGCACAGTATGCAGTAAGCAGTAGACAAGTATTCCATTCCGAATATAGCCAATGTGTATGTGTGGGCTATGATTTCATCCCTGATTAAATCATCATGATGGAACAATGTCAAAAATTTCATAAACTACAATGTCATTTTAAAAGACTGCACGTTATATACTTAAAAGTGCTACTAGACAAAGCGCACATTCAAGGGGTGTAATGTACAATATTGAAACACTATAGTGTATATATATATATATATACATACACACACACACACACACACACACTCACCTAAAGGATTATAAGGAACACCATACTAATACTGTGTTTGACCCCCTTTCGCCTTCAGAACTGCCTTAATTCTACGTGGCATTGATTCAACAAGGTGCTGAAAGCATTCTTTAGAAATGTTGGCCCATATTGATAGGATAGCATCTTGCAGTTGATGGAGATTTGTGGGATGCACATCCAGGGCACGAAGCTCCCGTTACACCACATCCCCCTCTTTTGGGTTGAGATCTGGTGACTGTGGGGGCCATTTTAGTACAGTGAACTCATTGTCATGTTCAAGAAACCAATTTGAAATGATTCAAGCTTTGTGACATGTTGCATTATCCTGCTGGAAGTAGCCATCAGAGGATGGGTACATGGTGGCCATAAAGGGATGGACATGGTCAGAAACAATGCTCAGGTAGGCCGTGGCATTTAAACGATGCCAATTGGCACTAAGGGGCTTAAAGTGTGCCAAGAAAACATCCCCCACACCATTACACCACCACCAGCAGCCTGCACAGTGGTAACAAGGCATGATGGATCCATGTTCTCATTCTGTTTACGCCAAATTCTGACTCTACCATCTGAATGTCTCAACAGAAATCGAGACTCATCAGACCAGGCAACATTTTTCCAGTCTTCAACTGTCCAATTTTAGTGAGCTCTTGCAAATTGTAGCCTCTTTTTCCTATTTGTAGTGGAGAGGAGTGGTACCCGGTGGGGTCTTCTGCTGTTGTAGCCCATCCGCCTCAAGGTTGTGCGTGTTGTGGCTTCACAAATGCTTTGCTGCATACCTCGGTTGTAACGAATGGTTATTTCAGGCAAAGTTGCTCTTCTATCAGCTTGAATCAGTCAGCCCATTCTCCTCTGACCTCTAGCATCAACAAGGCATTTTTTCCCACAGGACTGCCGCATACTGGATGTTTTTCCCTTTTCACACCATTCTTTGTAAACTCTAGAAATGGTTGTGCGTGAAAATCCCAGTAACTGAGCAGATTGTGAAATACTCAGACCGGCCCGTCTGGTACCAACACCCATGCCACGCTCAAAATTGCTTAAATCACCTTTTTTTCCCATTCTGACTTGTCTGATTGTCTTGACCAGGACCACACCCCTAAATGCATTGAAGCAACTGCCATGTGATTGGTTGATTAGATAATTGCATTAATGAGAAATTGAACAGGTGTTCCTAATAATCCTTTAGGTGAGTGTATATATAAATATATTGTATTTCTCTTTGTTGTTTTTTTGCTTAGTATTTAATTACCTTGGAAGAGACATCAGATTCTGATATACTGTTAGTCACTTACATAACATCTAAACATGAACAATGACTTTGAATATCTGGCGTGTATTTTCATTATGTTGGATTGTTAGGTTTTTTGGGTTCACCCTGTTTATAGAGCTATTGACTCTATTAATGTAGATCAATAACCTGTTGCATTGAATTATTTAAGGCCCATTCTGGCATCAAACGGATTGTCTCAAAACATTTTGATTTCCAATCAACCAAAAATACTTTCAATATGGTCTTAGAGTTTATCCAAAATGTTATGGTCACACCATTACCATGTGGCCACTGACCAAACGCTCCTTATTCCTGCTACCATTTGGTTGCGGTTTTACAGGTAATGCAGTGGTCATGGCCTTGTCATCAATATTAAGTTCTTAGTGGGTTTCCTGAGAGATGGAGAGGATGAGACAGCTAAAGGCGAAAGATTGCCATCTCCTTGTTCCTCTCGTACATTCTGGCCCTGATCACACTTCCTGTTTTGTCAACAGGCCTTATCACGGGGCCTTTGTTCACACTAATATCCTGCAAAAGAAAATGCAATGCAAAACATACATTGTCTTTATGTTGGGGATTTTTGGTCCACAAATTTGCACTGTTTTGTCTTTGAGTTTCCAGACTTTCCCTCAAGCACACGGACGTTCTTCGGTGGGTAGCAGGGGACTGCAGGGTGGGGCATTGCTCAGTGAGCGGAAAGTGAAGATGGTCTGGGAGCATGACGGCCACAACTCAGATTCTGTGAAGAAACAAAAATGGAAAGATGTGAAGACAACTGCAAGTTCAAGTGATACGCAATTGACTGTATTAGAGCAGTGGTTCTAAACTGGTTTTGCTTCAGGACCCAGATTTTACATTTGATCATAATACACAATTAAACAAAAATGTTCTTCAAATCACACACTGAAATGTATGCAGCATAAGTTCAACAATATGCAAAACTAATAACATAACATGATAGTAACGCTTGGAAAATTTGACAGAATCGATGAATAGGAAAACTGACAATTTTGTAACTGCATAAACAACATCAGGAGTGTGATTTATTAGAATGAACACATGAAACAAACACTGGGCAAAATACCGCTTTAATATTACCAAAATGACGGATTTGATGTCAATAAGAAAACACATAAAAAGATCATTCATTTTAAAAGTTGATTAGCCTATTTATATTTGCTATCATAATTTGGGTAAATTTGTTTTAATGACCATTTTGCTGGAATATGAAAGAAACTCTCTCAGCTAATCCAATTATACAGGAGACCTTATAACATAAAGGAGTGGTGGCTAAAGCACAGGGCTGTTAATCAGAAGATCACTGGTTCTAACCCCGTGTCCATGAGCAAGGCACTTAACTCCAGGTTGCTCCAGGGGGATTGTCCCTGTAATAATTGCACTGTAAGTCGCTTTGGATGAAAGCGTCTGCCAAATGCATAAATGTAAATGTATAACATTATGAAAATATTAAATTGACAAATTTTATTTAATCGTTAATTTTAAGCTAATCACATTTTTGCTTTTTAAAAATGTACATATTCCATGTATTCCACCAATATAAAGGATGTATTCATATTGCATTAATAATATACATATACATACACCGTTGAAGACAGAAGTTTACATACACTTTAGCCAAATACATTTAAACTCAATTTTTCAGTTTTTCACAATACCTGACATTTAATCGTAGAAAATATTCCCTGTCTTAGGTCAGTTAGAATCACTATATTTTAAGAATGTCAAATGTCAGAATAATAGTACAAATAATTATTTATTTCAACTTTTATTTATTTTATCACATTCCCTGTGGGTCAGAAATTTGCATACAATTTGTTAGTATTTGGTAGCATTGCCTTTAAATTGTTTAACTTGGGTCAAACGTTTGGGTAACCTCCCATAAGTTTAAGGAATTTTGCTCCATTCCTATAGACAGAAGTGGTGTAACTTGAATCAGGTTTGTAGGCCTTCTTGCTCGCACATGCTTTTTCAGTTCTGCCCACAAATTTCTATCAGATTGAGATCAGGGCTTTATGATGGCCACTCCAATACCTTGACTTTGTTGTCCTTAAGCCATTTTGCCACAACTTTAGAGGTATGCTTGCGATCATTGTCCATTTGTAAGACCCAGGGGCGTCGCACCCGTGGGACACCCACACTTTTCCCGATGAGAGGGTTCAACACCCACACTTTTTCTGCAGTTTTGCCGCAGTTTTGCACAAACGCCTTACTACAGCCGCTCCTCCGTGTCTCTGGCCGCTCTGTGTCTGCGCTCACTGCGGCTGCCTCCTCTCCCCCTCCCTCTAAAACATGACACCGGCTTATGATTGGCTGTTCTACCTTAAGTCCCGCCTTTCTTGGTGTGTTAGATTTATCGGTTAGCTCATGCTGAGGAGGCGGGAACTTATGGTTATGGTTATTTGCATCTCCCTTTTCCAGGTACTTTGAATGAGTGTTTATGCTTTCGAGGTTTTTAAAGAAGCTTGATATGTGTTTGGGAAGATGTTCTGTTTATGTTTTGTTGAC
The DNA here is from genome assembly GCF_025860055.1 of Xyrauchen texanus. Lineage (NCBI taxonomy): Eukaryota > Metazoa > Chordata > Actinopteri > Cypriniformes > Catostomidae > Xyrauchen > Xyrauchen texanus. Next base: position 8,099,232 of record NC_068291.1, on the reverse strand, counting down.
ATGTTGAGTGTTTTCGGTATTATATTTAGTTTTTTAGACTAATGCTAATTGGGATATTGTTCAGCAGCTAGCTAAATTCGGTTATGTATGTGACATGCAACGTATAAAGTAACTGTGATGAAGGCAGGGAATTGATGAGGAGGAGTGACAAATTGCCATTGTTAAGCAGTGAATAAGCAGTGGGTTTATTGCCAGTGTAATTGATTTTGAAATTTTGAGCATTGTTTGTTGATTAGCTGAATACTTTTGTGGATACTTACCTGTTGTGTTTGATTGTACCTGTTGAGGAGAAAAAAAGTGAGAAATGATGAGACTGTTTGCATACCTTTTGAAGAGCTATGAAAGAAAAGTGTATATTATTTTATGTTTAAAAACAGTAAATTGTTACATTATACCACCAGAGAAAAAGCTTTGTGTGGGTGTTTTTTTTTTTATATCTCCCCTTTTCAGGGTGCAAGTAAGCAAAATTTAGCAGTCTCAGTCACAGTCCTGTCAGACCCATGTCACTATCAAGCTTACCATTCTTTTTGTCATGCAGAATCATTAAGATGCAGAAAAGAAAGAGGCAGGAGAAGATTGACACCTTTTTCAAGAGAAATCTTGTAAGTGAAAGTTAAAAAATGTTGACATTAAACAACAGTAGCTTATTACCATTAGATATTGTTTGCATTTATTTCATGATATTACTTTTCAATATTCACTGAGGTTTGCTAGTGCCACAGCTGTAACTGTTTGACCCTATTCCTTTACCACTGCACCCTTGTTTAGGAGAGGAAGTTGCTGGAGGCATCAGTTTCAGAGAAAGCACAGGAAAATTCACAGGTGAAATGAATGTTACCATTTGTGAAACAGGTCTATGAAGGAAGAGAGGCCATGTGTGTGTGTTTTAGGCATGTGCCGGTATCACATTTTCATGCTGCGGTTAATTGATTGAGCTTTTATCACGGTATACAGTATTATCACAATATTTTAATTCCACAAGAGAAACGGATGGATTGGGGGGGATGTAAAAAACAACAACTTGCATCACTTAAATGGGAAGCTTTTTATATCTTGTATGTTATACCTTTTGTACCCTTCTGTCATTGTATTCATCGTTTTTATTGTTAATAAACAAACCACATCCATCCCCCGCACTTTTCAAAAAGCTTGCTACGCCCCTGGTAAGACCCATGTGCGACCAAGCTTTAACTTCCTGGCTGATGTCTTGAGATGTTGCTTAAACATATCTACATAATTTTCCTTCCTCATGATGCCATATATTTTGTGAAGTGCACCAGTCCCTCCTGCAGCAAAGCACCCCCACAACATGATGCTGCCACCCCCATGCTTAACGGTTGGGATGGTGCAAGCCTCACCATTTATCCTCCAAATATAACAATGGTAATTATGGCCAAACAGTTCAGTTTTTGTTATTGGACAATTCTCCAAAAGTAAGATCTTTGTCCCCATGTGCACTTGCAAACTGTAGTCTGGCTTTTTTTATGGCAGTTTTGTAGCAGTGGCTTCTTCCTTGCTGAGCAACCTTTCAGGTTATGTCGATATTGGACTCGTTTTAATGTGGATATATATACTTGTCTACCTGTTTCCTCCAGCATCTTCACAAGGTCCTTTGCTGTTGTTCTGTGATTGATTTTCACTTTTCACACCAAACTACGTTCATCTCTAGGAGACAGAATGCGTCTTATTCCTGAGCGGTATGATGGCTGCATGGTCCCATGGTGTTTATAATTGTGTACTTCTGTTTATACAGATGAACACGGTATCTTCAGACATTTGGAAATTGCTCCCAAGGAAGAACCAGACTTATGGAGGTCCACAATTATTGTTTCTAAGTTTTTGGCTGATTTTCCCATGATGTCAAGCAAAGAGGCACTGAGTTTGAAGGTACGCCTTACTATACATCCACAGGTACACCTCCAATTCAGTACACCTCCTATCAGAAGCTAACTGGTTAATTGTCTAAAGGCTTGACATCATTTTCTGGAATTTTCCAAGCTGCTTAAAGGCACAGTATATAAACTTCCTACCCACTGGAATTGTGATATAGTCAATTAAAAGTGAAACAATCTGTTTGTAAACAATTGTTGGAAACATTACTCTTGTCATGCACAAGGTAGATGTCCTAAACAACTTACCAATACTATAGTTTGAATATAGTTATATACATACATACACATGCACTGCCTGGCCAAAAGAAAAAAAAGGAGGATTTAAATAAGCAGATACTTAACGCTCTGGGGTCAACGGACGCGCCGGCGCGTCCTACTGGATATTTTCGTCATTTCAGCAGAAACAACTTAAAATACTCCATCATTTTTGGGTATACAGATAAGTGTAAGACATCATTAGAGACTATAAAGGGTCTACTTTTATTTGTGTACACTCACAATAACAACAAAATCTTGCGCTTTTGTAAAATAAAGAAAGTAAAAAGGGTGAGCTTTCAGCAGTCTCTGTGTTCACGAGCATATTTCAGAAACACGTCATAAAAATGAACTGAAACTCCGCAAATTCTTTTCACTCAAATATGAAACATGTGTCTAAAAAAGCTTAAAATGTCTACTTTTAAATAAAACAAATAACATTTAAAACAAATATTCTCCTGCAATGCAATCTGTTTGAAACAAAGCGATGTACAGTTTTTACCGATCCATCTCATTATCTAATGCGATCCCACCCACCAGCAGAGCGCGCCATTCATACGCTAATGTGCTGAGACCATCAACGCAAATGTACACGCCCCCGACTGTGAGGTTGTAAACACTTTTCATTAATTTTTCTGCGCATTTGCAACGATACTCAGGTGACTGTGAGGTTTGATTTAAACACATTTCATTTATTTTTCTGCATGTTTGCAACAATACACAGACAAGAATGCTCCAGGGTAGAATGGAAGATTTAAAATTTTCATCAGAAGAAGAGCAGGACTCCGATGAACGTTTGTATTTTGAAGAGAGATTTGATCCAGCCAAGGATACAATTTCAAACAAGTAAGTCAATTAGTTTTCATTAGTTAACATAATATTTTATATAAACATGTTCATATTTTACTAGTGGTACTGTTTCCAGACTTGCCAGCCAGGATTCAGAGTATTGAAATTTTAAATATGTCCTAATAAGCAAGTTTTAGTTACATGTAAATGTTGTTTTGGCTAAAGCAGGCATTTAAATTGTATGCTATATGATATAAATATGATATGTAATATGATATAAAAATAATATGAATGTTTAGATTATATTTGATCTAGTGTTTAAAATGCCTAATTATCATCAACAAAGCTTGTGCTTGCAAATATGTGTTCAGGTTAAATGAGTAGAATACACTTTAAATATGCCCATATTTGAAAATCATCATATTATAAAATTACATTTTTAACAAATTACATTTTACAATATATTTAAATAGAAAACTGTTCTTTTAAATTGTAAAAAGAGTTCAGAATATCAATGTTGTTTCTGTATTTTGGATCAAATAAATCCAGTCTTGGTGAACAGAAGAGACTTCTTTTAAATGGTAGTGTAGGTCTAAAATTAAGTGAAGTCTTTATGCAAAGAAAATATATAGTCAGATTACTTCTTTTAACTTAAAACTTGATTTGAATCATTAAGTCTCCTCAGATTCATTCTCTATCCCTCATTGATAGGCCCAGGGGACGGTCTTTGTAACCTCAGCTGTGAAATACATCCATATTCAAGATAGTTCACGCCTCCTTGCATGTTACCTATCAACACTAAAAGTGTCTTACAAAAGTTACTATATTGTTTTGTATGAATGAGTGATCAGGAAGGTTTTCACATCATTTTGTAGCAAAAACTCTAGGCTACAAGATCCAGTTCTCAAAAGTTTTGTGGACAAATCTTTAGTATGTGTTATATGACCTTAGTGACTTAACATTTTAGTTTTTTTCAAAAACCATGTATAAACATTATTTTCTCAAAAATACAAACCTGTACATGCATGTTGCTCACATATTATTGTAGCCCAGTTTGTGCTGAATACAGTGTAATCAGGCTAGCCATTAATATGTTTTTTAAGCAACTGAAAAAAGCACAAATCTCAAGGCATGTCAAAACTTCTCGGGCCCAAAATACCCTCAGACCCCAGAGGGTTAAGAGCCTATGATTGGATCATTATTGAAGTGATTAATATGTTTCAACTGGCATCAATCCTTTTAAACCAAACTGATGCAGTGTGTAGCTTCTCATTTGTATCCCATGGTCATGGAAAATATGTTACTGTGTTTCAGAAGGGGGCAAATTATTGGCCGGCATAAAGCAAAGAAAACACCTAAGGAGATTGCTAAAACCACTGGAATTGGGTTAAGATCTGCCCAACGCATTATTAAAACCTAGAAGAATAGTGCTGAAAAGTCAGCTTTATGGAAGATATGTTGTCAGAAAAAAAACTTTAAAGATCATAATAAGAGATCACTAAAACATTTGAAGTCACATCGTAAAAAATCTACAGTAGGACTTAAGGCTATGTTTAATAGTGAAAGTAAGTGCATTTCCACATGCACAATGAAACGAGAATTTACATTACTGGGACTAATCAGCTGTGTGGTCACAAGAAAGTCAATTGTTAGTGAGGATAATCTGAAAAACTGAGTCTGAAAAACAAAGTGATTGTTACATGTTTATTGTTTCCATGCTAAATTTGTACTATTTAGATTTAAATTGATATGTAGAACAAGTGCTAAAACAGAACTGTCTCTTTAAAAATAGAGGGAGTTCAGAAGTCTCAGAGAAGTATTTTAGTGCATATTGACAAAGGTGGAGTCAAACTGTTTCTATGTGTGATGAGAATTAAAATCTATATTCTTACCCAGCCCTAATCATAACAAGAGCAAATATGCACTATTATAGTTGCATTTTTTTATTTGCATTTTCCCTGCTGCCTATGACACTACTGTCAGAACAGACTTGTGACTGATTTTTGAGTTGCAAACCACCAGTTGAGTTTAAAGTAGTTCAGAAAAGTTTACCCTCCTTTAGCTCTAGTATTACACTCAGGGCTGGGAGGGTTACTTTTTAAATGTAATGTTACATATGTATGATTAAACTTAACAATATATGTAATTAGTAACGTAATCTAATTACAGCAATATGAAAGTAATGTAATCATATGACTTGTAACTACTTTTGGAGTACCAGAAGGGCACATATGAAAAATAAATTCAAGATAAAATCTTATCTCTAAAACTTTAAATTATGCCTTGAATGCAAACAGAACATGTTTGAGTAATGATTGCTGTTCTAGCTGTTATTCAATTTAAGGAAAATAAACATGTACACTGCACCATACCCAGAAAACAGAAAACAAGCTGTTAATGTAGAACGACTCTTTAAAAAGACAGAAAAAGACAATTTCTCATAAAGCAAATATAATCAACAGATGCACTTAATTATGTATTGGTTAACATTAAACTAAATCTGACAAGATATACCTCAGATTCAAAACACTGCAAAATGTATCATCATCGTTTATATTCTTGTCATAATTAAATGCTGGAGAGTGTCTTTCCTCTGCTTGCTCATGATCCAAAGTCAAATATCACCAACTAACAGTTTATGGCTGATTTCTATGTTTATGTTTCTGTTAAAGGAGGATTTTAAAGGGGGAAAAGTTTTGATTCCAAAAAGAAAACTAAATCTAGTTTTAAAGAATAGACCAAAACAGATTTAAACTTTTAGTGTGTCTTTTCAATTACTTATTCCTAATTAAAATAATTGTTGAACATATTACATTTGCTGGAATGTCTCCCTCACCCAGACATTTGAACTGTTCTCAACAATAATTTATCAAAATCAGATACATTCTTCATTGAACTTTCTTTCCCTTCAACTTAAAACACACTTCAGGTGTACAATCTAGTTGTTAATAATGATCAGGGATGCAAAATCATGAGAGGTGAAAAAGGAGAGAAAGTCAGGGATATGTTTTTAGTTGATTTGTTTATTGTTGATGTTTTTAAAAAAATGTTTTTCTTAAATGATGATGGTTTAAGTACCACCTAGGGGAGGGGTAATTTTTTTCAGCTTCAATATATAGGATGTCCAGGCTAATATTGTACAGTTTGCATTTGCAACCATGCAAACCAGGGGATTTCAATGCCGTACCAGAAATGATGCGCAAATCTTTGCGAGCAGAGTGCTGATTTAAGCCAGGTGTTATTTGCGCATGCAACAGTAGGAGGCACTCCTGACTCAAGTGAGTCATGAGAGAGAACACGCATCAAAACCATCTCTCACTGTAAAATACAGCTGTCTGTATTACACTTATGTCAGGAAAATTCACTATATAATTGTCAGAAATTAAAACTTGTAATCCTGAGAGTAATCCCAATTATTTTAATTCAACTGTAATCTGCTTATGATGGTTTCATGTAACTGCAAAGGATTACAGTATCCTGATTACCTAACACATTACAAGTAATACATCACTCCCCAAGCCCCATTACACTACTTATGAAGACTGTATTTCAAGGGCTTTGGATACTGTTAGCAAAGGTCAAAGGGTGATATCTAGCATTATCATTATCAAAAACTATGGGCTCAAGGACCATAGTTGTGTAGTGCCGTGTTGACAACAGCTTGTCCAAAATGGTGCATCTGATGTGTACTTGTGGTCTCATTACCCTCACTTGCACTTATCCATAAGGTCCACAATATCCCATTTGTCATTTTGTGATGTACCTTCATTGCACCAGAGAATGGCTTTTTGAACAGCGCTAATTCTAATTCACATGCCTACAAGTTAACTCAACCCTGAATGCTTGGTTGGTATCATAGGTCTTCATGTTTCTGTGTTAGAACTCTCTGCCATTACATTTCATTGATTGTGGGTCTTTACTGTAAGCATATCAACACCCATCTGACAGACCCCAATTCTTTATCTGGGACCATTAGAAAGAATTGCTGGATTGCAAAACTGCCACAGAGTAGTAATATCTATGGTGCGATTGACATCTGGCGTCCGATCAACTCTTGAATTTACATTAGTTCATCCAGACCACGACTTTATGTTTTGAGACCCAGGTCACGGCCACATTTGTGGTCTTGAGGGGTCTCAAGACAAAGACCACAAAATGAAGACTCTCATTAAGAGCACAATGATAAGGCAAGCTCTTTTAAAGGAATTTAATTATACATTTTAGAGTTTTGCTGTAATTCTAAACAAAGTACATCAAACCAAGAACAAAGGAAATGTTCTTACAATCTTTGTCTTTCATACTATACCTAAAGTTAATGCAGTGCATGTGTAAGATACATTTACAACTCAACGAACTGTGTGTAACAGTGTGTTCCTCTAGTGTTTCATCTCTAGCTAACAGCACTAAAATGATCTTTAAAGTAAAACCAAATTATTAAAAACCTGAAAACCCTGAGAAAGGAGGAGTTCCTGTCCTGGGTAATGAAAGCAGAAGTTAATATTTTTCACATATTGCCTGCTAAATCTAGCCTGGCACAAGCTGCATAACTCACAGAGATGTATGCAAAAACCATGGGGTTAAGCTCTTTCCTGTAAAATATCTACTCTGTTTAAGGATTTCAAATCCATCATGGGGCCAGATCAACACTTCATCACAAAAAGAACCAAAAGGCCTCAAAGTTTCATTGCAGTGCTCTTAATTCCATTTACTTTCTAAAAGCAGCTGTTTTCCATTAATCTTCCTTCAAAAAAGCAATGTTCCAAGTTTAATCTTTTTAAACTGGTTTCATCCTCACACATCCTAACAGCAAATGACAAGCTATCAAACAAAGTTCTTTTAAATGTAGCATACATATTAAGTTTTAAAGAGCTCTGCAAGCCTTCACATTCACAAATACATGTAAAACTAACTAGAAACTGCTTGTCCATCCAAAACTCGCAACCATGACGAAAGGTTGTTGACGGTCATTCTAAGTGGTGTTAACTGTGTTGCTATGGTATTTTGGGTGGTTGCTAGGGTGGTCAAGAAAACCCACCCACAAGTCTATATGATATTCTGGACCTTAGATGTGGCTCGGGTTTCTCATTCAATATAAGTAGGGGATTTTTTTGTTTTGATTTTCACTAAAATTGACAAAAAAACAAAAGTCAGATTGGTTAGAAACATAATATCACTCCCTTCCCAATAACCCCCACAATTTGAGGAATCATTCATGTAACGCATAGGTTATATCAAAGTTTTATACTTTGTTCTTATGTTTAGGGTTTTTTCTAATCCCTTACCCTAATGAGATTTAGCAAGCAACACAAATTATTACTAATTATTACAAATAGATTTTCCTCTATTTTCTAATACAATAAAACAACAGACTACTTTCACAACATTACCCTATACTAAAATACATACATGGGAACAAGTTAACCCCTCCACCCTTCACATCTGTCTTGTCAACAAGCTTGGACCAAAGCACTCATCCAGGCAGTAAGAGTGTTTGTCTTTTTTTTCTCCTTCTTTCTTTAGTTTATTTCTCTCTAGTTTCTGAGCCCTCATTCTCTCTGGTCCTGCCCCAGACCTCAAACCCCCATGTTGATTCCCCCTCCTCCCAAACATGCCCCTGACAGATGCTTCCTTCTTCTTCTCCCACTCTTACCTGGAGCATGGCCAACAGTCACAGGCTCTGAGATAAAATGAGGTGCCTATCCTCTACATGTGCAGTTATGAAGGATAGAGAAAGGAGAGCGAATGGATGTAAAGCAGGGTTGTTTTCATATAATAAAACTAAGACTCGTAATACTGATTTAAAAACATTTGTGGAAACTATAATAAAATAATATAACAAATAAAAATACAAGAGTGGTTTAAAAAACAAACTAAAACTAACTAAATAAATAAATGTTAACACACAAGTAAGGTTTCCATACTGGTCTCCATAACATATATTGTTTTCCTTTCTTTAGGCTCTTGATGTTTTAAGTTAATCTTCAAAAATAGTCAAACAAAAACCCAGTTTATTTATTAAACATCACACAGAACATATGTTACACAGGAGGAAATCTTTGTTCATATTTTTTCCATATATCTGGGAGGTGCAGACATTAAAGCCCTTTATTTACTAGCCCTAGGCTCCTTATTACTCTGGTTAGGCCAATGTAGCTAGTCTTTAGTCTTTACATTGACAGTGCTGTTTAGCTGTTTGAGATGTTTGATTTCATCCATAGTGTTTTAAACAAGACAATTTTGAGTACATTTCAAAAGGGTTGCAATATTTTTTTGGTAAGCACTGAGATATTAAGGGAAGTCCAGAAAATGCATACAGTAGGATAAAGCAGAGTGCATCATGGGAGTGTTTTTTGTTTTTTTGTGATGACTCGCACAACACTCGCACAAAAACCAAGCTTGAATAGCATGTTTCAGATAAAGAAGCACAAACCTCCGAACGGCAGATGAATATCATTACATTTGCGGGACAACCTCTGCAAAAATCTACATTTACTTAGCTCCTGCTGCAGTTCCACTCAAACACCTGCAATTCCGAACAAAAACATTCAGGGCTAGGACCTAGTGACACCCCTGGGTTCAACACACCTGGGTTTCTCCCAGAGAACGCTGTTTATGTGGCCAAGTAAACGCATTATCTGTGTTCTTACAGTTTTTTTTAAAAGTGCACATGTGCAGGGGCATGGGTAGCTCAGTGAGTAAAGACGCTGACTACCACCCCAGGAATCGCGAATTCGAATCAGGTCTCCCAAGCAACCAAATTGGCATGGTTACTAGCGAGGGTAGAGTCACATGGTGTAACCTCCTCATGGTCGCTATATTGCAGTTCGCTCTCTATGGGGCGTGTTGTGAGTTGAGAGTGGATGCTGCGGAGAATAGCGTGAAGCCTCCACACGCACTATGTCTCCGTGGTAACACGCTCAACAAGCCATGTGATAAGATGCACGGATTGACGGTCTCAGATGTGGAGGCAACTTAGATTCATCCTCCGCCACCCGGATTGAGGCGAGTCACTACGCCACCACGAGGACTTAGAGCACATTGGGAAATGGGCATTCCAAATTGTGGAGAAAAAGGAGAAAGAGAGCATGTGCAAGAATAAAATTTATTTTGGGAGTACAGTAGGAAACAGGGAAAAGCACATACACTATAAAAATTCCCATTTATACACGCCAATTAAAGATATCGACTACTGTCCCTCACATCCACGAACATGAGCTCAACTACACTGGGGGAATCCCAGAATTTGATTTAAGAGGGGAAACCCCATGTTTGTTATTTATACAAGCGTTGCAGGAAAATTATGTTGAGTTAAAGCTACTTACTCACTGAGCCACATGTATATAGAGTTAAAAGAATTTAAACACAGTTATAACACAGCACAAGAGGATGTTAAAAATATGATTAATTAAAACACATTTACACAACACAAATAATCACTATGAAATCATGAATAATTATAATACATTCACACAGCACAGAGGATCATCACTAGTACATGATAAATAATTTAAAGGCATTTACACCGCAAGAAGAAACATTGCTGCTACTGCTAGAGCACGAAAAAAAACTGAATGTGATGAAAATATGAAAATAGATAATATATCGATGTAATAGTAACTTTAGACAAGAACATCCAAGCTTGTAATTTTAAAAGTTTAATATCTTGATTTGAAATATAAAAAAAAAAATGATGAAAAGCTTTAGTATTAATTTAAACTGGAAAATGAGTATGTGGATGGTATGCACTAATAAAGACATATTTGTTCATTCTTTATAGCAGCATAAGACACAATAAAGTCATATTTGGTGTGCTAATGTGCTTTTATTGAGCAAACTAGTGAAATAATGTATGTTCATGGCATCTCTGCCAGCAAATCCTAATCCAAATCCCATTTTCTGATATATCTACAGTATAATGTGGAGTGATTACATTTTAATAATTTAAAGTCATTCAATCATTATTGATATTGTATTAATATCTTACTTGAAATCATAAAATTATTTTAGGTTTGTTTATTCACACATATTTTATAGCCAGTGTGGGAAAATGATTGGGAAAAAAATTGGTGTCTTTAAACCAATGATAGACTGCCAAAAATATATTTCTTGAAATAAATAATTATCATAAATAGCTGAAAAGTGCAGAGATACTGGGGGATTGACTGTCACTTTCTGATTGGTCCAGAATCTGGATGAGATAGGAACATAATCTGCCCTAGAGCAGGTTAGTACATTAGCGTGTTACTATGCGAGGGACCCTGATGAAAGCCTATCCACTTTACTGGTACCGCAAATTCAGAGTCTGCTTAAACCAAGTTTAAGCCTATCTAGCTAGCTGCTTAATCCTGCTTTGTGACATAGGCCACTGGTGTAAACAAGCTCAATATTGTCGTGTTGGGCTGGTTGGGATGCTCAAAACAGAGGAAGGTTTTGATTGCACCACAGAGCCAGTGTTTACACTTTTCAGGGATATCAACCTTTGAATGGCTTACTACTAGTTGTCTCTCCATTTTAAACTGGGAGAAAGTATTTTATCATGGAATAATATTACACACATTAACTTTAACTACTAACACTGAAACCAAAATACATAAAAACTAGGGGTGTGAATCTTTGGGTTGAAAGCAAATCGTTTAGATTCACAGGTTTTCGATTCAATTCAAAAACAACTTTTGCGAATTCAAAACGGTTAAATTCGATTCATATAAAATTAAATTCGATTAACAATTCGGTTCTGCATTTTTTTAAATGCATTTTTAGGATTCTGTAAGCAAAAGAAAGCAAACTACTTAAGACTTATTGTACCAAAAGTAGCTCGAAAGAAAACAAACATACAGGCTACTTGGAATACAATAAAATATTTCAGAGCTGAACAAAGCTTTAAAAGTATTCCATACTCCATATTTCACTATAAAAAGTCTGAGATTTTTTAAAATGTAATTAATTTGCATCACATTTTCAAATCAAATTTTTTTAATTCCTTGATATTTCCAGATTTTCCATGACCCTGGGGACCCTGAATCAGTAAACTAATCCAAGTATTTAATATTAAAGTGACGATATTCAGTTTCAAAGAAAAGAGAAAAGAAATCATACAGTCACCAACTAAACAATCGAACTAGTAAAATGGCACTATTTTATCTTTTATAGAAAATAATAGAAGTTTCCTCACAATTAAGTCACTTTACTTCAGTAGTGACCCAGAGTCAGAAATTAACGTTTATATTCAGGGTCAAATTTGCCCCCTGCATTTGATTTTCAGGGGAATTTTTACCTTTATGAGGGTATACTTTTTTTCTAACAATTTATAACAAACAGTCTTATCAGTTTATGTTAAAATGTCAATGTAATTAATTCATTAACACAAATTCTGAGAATGTATTACATCTTACCCTTAATTATTACTTCAACATCAACTATATCACAGGTTACAAAATACAAAATTCAAAAAATCATTATTAGGACATTTTTTGCCCTCTTATTTTGAATTTTGGGAGCATTTCTATAATTTGTAATGCCATTTTTGCCCAAGCTTTCCTAAATGTCCACCCCTGTAGTGGCCACGCAACGAGCGAGCCATCATTTACTCATGAGATAATGGCTATCCAGAGGAGAGATCAGACAAAAGGTGCTTGAAAGACTTGGAAAGCTGCTTGGAAATTTTCAGTGAGAGTTTTGAATGGAACGGAGAGCATGTGTGATCTCATTACATGTATAATAAATAATACATACAAATTTGCTGAATCATGATTCATTCCATTTTTAACAGTTTAAATCGATTATTTACCAACACTAACGATTCTAGATTCAAAAATCATATTTCATATTGATGCATATGAATCGGTAGGATTAGTAATCAATGCATTTGGAAAACGAGTGAATCGTTACAACTCTAATAAAAACTAAATGTGTCCATGAATTAAAAACGAAACTGTAACTAAAAAAGTTTTACAGGTATGCAACTAACTAAAACTTAAAATAGTATTAAGTAATTTCAGAAATAGTATAGTATACCACACTAGTAGTGAAATAAATTAATTTTAAAATGCAAATATCCTTGGTGAAAAGGTGGTGTAGAAGGCAAAGAGAAAGTGATTTTGAAAGGAACAGGATGTGGCCATCCAGGTAGCATTTTATTTTCTGAGTGTGTCTGGTAAAAAGAACAAGAACATATAAAATATATCACTGTATTCCCAACATAATAAGAGTCAACAATCAAAGACAAAAGGCAAAGGAAAAAAGAGTGGGAAGAGAGAGAGAAAGTTAAAAACAACAACAAGACGGGGGAGTAAAACCATGAAAAACTTTCTATAAATGGTAAATAACTTCATCCTAAAACACACACACACACACACACACACACACACACACACACACACACACACACACACACACACACACACACACACACACACACACACACACACACACACACACACACACACACACACTCTTCTCTCTCACTCTCCCGTTCCCTTTCAAATCACTGGTCCTCTTTTCTCCTCAAGCTCTTTCCATAATCTAATGAAATAGTCATCCAATCTCCTTCAGATGAAATTTATGTTTTTTGGTCAGTCATTCTGAACTGAAAGCTTGTATGAGTGGGCAACAGTAACCATGCTATACTACATTTTACACAACTTACCTATTTCACCATACTCACACTTGTAACAAATACTAATTTTTAATTATAGAAAAGTTTATGTAATTAAATGTAAGAGAAATGCAAGCTTGTAGGACCACCTGTTTACTCCAAGGGCAGTAAGTGAAATTTCAGCTGTGTGAGCAACACAGTTTATTACAGAGAACAAAACATTAACAACCCTTCAGCAGACACACAACACAAACATACGTTACGTTCTTGCGTTCAAAACACTTGTCATGGATCTCAAGATGTGATTAAAGATTGAGTATTAAACTATATTTAATTTGACACAGGGACCTAAACATTTTATTTTTATGATCAATAATATGGTTGTAAACAATACATTGTATTCTAAAGCCACTTTTTGAATGGTCTTATCAATGATTAACTGTTCTGCCACAAGAATGTAATGCATTTTTATTTTATATATATATATATAATTTAAAGATAGTTATTTAAAGATAACTATGTATAATTATTTCATCATTATATATTGAATAATTGTTATATGAGGGGCTTTCTCAGCAAATATTTGTATATGCGATTAATAGCGATTAATTAATCGGGACACCATGTAATTAATTAGATTAAAAATGTTAATTGATTGACAGCCCTAATTTTTATATTGTTGCATTTAAATAAATACATTCTTATTTGTGTTCATTTTGCAAACAATTAGTAGGAAACATACATCGATTATTTTTAATTTTATTTTCAGTTTTGCATTAAACATTTTGAATCTGCTTGACAACAACTGCAGTTTGGTCTAAATTATGGTGAAAGAAAAACAAACTTTCAACCCCTTTCAGGACAAATAAATAAATATTAAGATACTGAATACCGTCAAAAGGCTGAAATATACACTGGTAGCCAAACGTTTGGAATAATGTAAAGATTATGCTGATCTTTCCAAAAGCAGTAATCGCCTCTCCCAAAGTACCTGCTGCTTTAGGGTGTGTGCTACTCCCAAAAACAATACAGAGCTGGTGGCACAGCTGTAAATACCTATAAAACTGAGATCTGGGAATCCAATAATGATTAACCAAATTCTCAACTCTTCACCCAGTGTAGTAACCCCCTCACAAACCACGTGCCAATGCGAGATAATGGGTTGTGACTTAACTTCTCCAGTTAGTTTGATAGAAAGGCTTTGCAATGGCGAAATACGGGCAAGGACTTCCTGTTCAATACGAAACCAGGGAGGGACTCTCTCAGGTAGAAGCGACCAACGAGTCAAATGTCAGAGACCGAATGCATAATAGTAAAACAAAATCTTCAGTAGGCCTAGCCAAACTTTGTCAATCGGCCTATGTAACTTGTTGAAATGTAATCTGGGACGTTTACCATTCCAAGTAAAGGACTTCGCCATGCTATTAAATTGCTTGAAATAAGAGATGGGGACATCTACATGGAGAGATTATAGAAGGTAATTAAATTTAAGAAAAACAATTCATTTTAATAGCATTAACCTTACCACTCATAGATAAATGTATTGAAGCCCACCAACTCCCATCACTCGAAAACCTTTTTATTAAAGGGTAAAAATTAACTAACTAAATCACACAAATTAACTGGGAATAAAATGCCCAAATACTTAATGCCCTGTTTGGGCCACTGGAAGGTGCATGAATAAAAAGCCATTACTGGGCAGAAAGCTGTCAGAGCCAAAGCTTCGGATTTAGTCCAATTGACTCTGTAACCAGAGAAAAAGAGAAGGAACTAATAATCCTGTGGAGACAAGGCATAGATCTAATGGGGTCAGAGACGAATAATAAAATATCATCTGCGTAAATCAAAAGCTTATGCGCCACACCTCGTGCCATTACCCCTGGAAAATCCTCCTCTTTCCTTATTGTGGCTGCTAATGGTTCCAGGGCAAGACAGAGCAATAATGGGGAAAGAGGGCAACCCTGCTTGGTGCCCCTATCCAGAATAAAATAATCTGAAATTAATCCATTTGTTTGTACCGCCGCTACCGGGTGTCTATGAAGTAAATTAATCTATTCAATAAATGTATTCACAAACCCATACATTTCCAAAATCTTAGAAGATAATCCCATTCTACCATATCAAACATCTTTTCAGCATCAAGTGAGATGGCAGCGACCGGAGACTGATCATTCGCCACTGACCACATGATTTTGATGAAATGCCTAATGTTATCAGAAGAGCTGCGGCCCCGAATAAACCCCACCTGATCTATATGTAGAAGAGATGTTATAACCAGAATTTTTGACAAAATATTAACATCTAGCTGGATCAGGGAAATTGGATGGTAACTCTTACACTCGCTTGGATCTTTGTCCTTTTTAGAATCAGACTGATCCGGGCTTGTGTCATGGTTGGCAGAAGCTTTCCAATCTTTAATGATTTCATATAAACTTCTAACAAAAGTGGAGCCAGTTCTGTAGCATAAGATCTAAAAAAATTCCATCTGGCCCCGGAGCCTTACCTGCAGGCAGGGCCTTAATACCCTCAGAAAGCTCCTCCAAGGTTATCTCAGAATCAAGATAATTTTTAACCTCAGTCGTCAGTTTAGGGCGATCTAATGGTTCAACAAAGTTTCTAATATCTTCATCAGTAGACAAAGACGTGGAACTATAAAGATGAAGATAAAATTCTTTAAAGCATTATTAATATTAATGGCCTCGGTCAAAATTTCACCACTATGAGATTTCACAAAACAAACTCCAGCCACTAGGCAGACCCAAATCAAAAACAAACAAAAAAAGGCACCCAGCTTCCTCAGACAGTCGAGTGTACACTCAGCAAGTCAGCTCACTTAGGGGCCATATGAAAATCACCAAAAGGTTTACTCACCCCATTGTCTCTATGAAATATGCTATGGGCATGTAAATATTTTGTGGCCATCCTTAGTATCTATTCTCAGTTTGGCCAGAAACATCAGTGCAAAAGCAACCTTGATGTAAAATGTTCTTGCAAGAATTGCAAAGAAAAAGCCACTTTTGAAACAGAAAAAATAAAAATAAAATTAGAGTGGGCAAAGAAACACATTTCTGGGATCAGCTAGACTGTAAGGTGCGTGAGAAGTGCCCGACCAGACAGCCACATCTATGGCAAGTGCTACAGGAATCATGGGTCTCCTGAGATATATATATATATATTTATTTTTTCTGCCATATCACCCAGTCGTATATATGACAATGTCATATTTTTTGACACACACTCACCCGAATCTTGATGGTTCTTGTCTTCCCACCACAGTTCTTTTTAAGAAGCATTTTCTGAAAGAAAAGAGCAGAAATGAGAAATAGTGGTTAAAAAGAATGACATAAAACTTCTATAAGCCTTACAGTACATATTGACAATGCAAAGCCAATGTTCACACTACAGCACACACTGAGAAACATCTCGTTTCCACATAGCCAATATAAACACCTATTGCTTGTAGGCAATCTTACAAAGTTCAGTGTGACATGTTCACAGACGGCTGATTAATAGCCTTTGTGACAATCTTCAGCCTCCAACAAATTTGTAGAGTGTCTGAAATTTAGCATTGCAGCCATATAGTGTGACTGCTATTACGACGACCAGATGAGATATTCTGCTCCTCTCTCCCTAATTCACTTGGAAAGAAACCTGCTCTGTGTTTGCACCACCATAGCAACATTTGTGCCCGGTTATCACTCTACTCAAGCTCTTTCAATGTTTTTTCTTTTAATTTCATATAAAACGTTTTAATAAATAAATAAGCAGAACACGTCAGCAATATGAAAGCATTATTCTCTGAATTAAATAAATACAGAGCTTACAAAATGAAAATACATAAATATATTGCATTTTCCCATT
The DNA here is from genome assembly GCF_025860055.1 of Xyrauchen texanus. Classification (NCBI taxonomy): domain Eukaryota; kingdom Metazoa; phylum Chordata; class Actinopteri; order Cypriniformes; family Catostomidae; genus Xyrauchen; species Xyrauchen texanus. The sequence continues at coordinate 8,081,841 of NC_068291.1, read as the reverse complement.
TTTTTCTTTACATGTATCATGCATTTTCTTTACAACGTTATTTTAATGACTATTTTACTTTTAATACATTTACTTTAAATGTCTGTAAACTTCTTTAGTTAAGATTTACACCACTACAATTTTATTTATAAATAAATAAAATAGAAAAATTGAACAATATATACTGGTAAGTATTTATGGGATGTTTTAATCCAAATCAGCAAATACAGTTGGATAAAATTATAGAAATCTATGTCATGTTTGTGCATCATCCATAGGGAATTTGCAAGAGTGATATATTATCAGCCTTTATTATCGAAATTTTGCGTGGCCGATAGGTTACTAATTTAAAAGAGGAGAAAGACCCACCATTTATTTTTCTCCAATGTGAATGGAGAAGTTTGTCATTTTTCAGGCCACAAGTCTTTTTATTTCCACAATGAATATTTGCTTGTGGTAGCTCTTCTATTCCGTAACAATCACGTCACGTTCACTGATTTTCTTCAGAGGACATTCATTGATTGACTGGAGTTGTGTGGATTACTCTTATGCCTAAATATGACTTTTGGACCATCAAACAGCTGGCATCCATTCACTTGCATTGTATGGACATATACAGAGCTGAAATGTGTTTATAAAATAATTTTAGAAGGAAAGACATGAACATCTGGGATGGCTTAAAGGTGAGTAAATCATGAAAGTATTTTCATTTTTGGATGAACTATTCCTTTCCAGACGGACATGACAAAATGAACTCCTTGCGGTTCAGTTTTTCATTCACAAAAAAAAAAAAAAAAAGTTTGAAGAGTAATTTGTTCAGAAAATAGCAGTGTATTTTGCTGTGTAGATTCAAAAGAACCAACCCATAAGAGTCATTTGTTCATAAATCGAGCTACCCAACTCACTTTGTATGTTTTATTTGTCCATTCAAAAGAACCGGCTCATAAGACTCATTCGTTTGGGAAACGGACTACATAGGTTTTGCTGTATGTTTCGTGCTGCTTATTCAATAGTGGATTTGCAGTGCTGCTACAGGAAACACTGTCAGATTATTTAGATGTCCTGTCTGCATATGCGGAAGAATGTACATTCAAGAGCCATTAACAGAACAGAACAGACAGTCATAAATTAATTGGGTTCCATTTTGTTTTTCTGTTTTTTTCTCGGTTCCAATCCCAATTCTTGTTTTGTTTTTTAAAGGTAGTGAAGCAGCAGGTTCTTGCTTTTTTAGCTATTAAGGCAGCAGTTTTTTTTCTGGATAAGCAAGCGAAAAAGCAGGATCTGACTTTAGAAACGTAGCAGGTTCTTGCTGCTTAAGCTAGAAAAATGTTGTATTTCTAACCTGCTGCATCTTCTCTAGGTCCAGGCTTGGCCGACCAAGTTCTCCTGTGTAAGCTGGCCTGTGTCGCCAATAAGGCATGGAAGGCTGTTCAAAGTGGCTGAGGATGATGGGCCGGATGGGGAGGCGGCCCGGTGTGTGCAACGGTTTGAGAGCTCGAGGCGGTGAGGAGCTGAAGAGAACAGGGCTGGGAGAGGCGGCGATCAAACGAGCCGCGGCAGCTGGCTCATTTGGCCCACACAGGTCCTTCACTTCCTCGTCACTAGAGGCACTGCTCATGTCTCCATGCCTGTGCCACTTTCGTCCCACCTCTGCCCCTGTGGCCCCTGCAATGCGCTCCAGCTCCTCTTCAGAACTGTGACGATCCAGGGTGGTATCCAGCAGAAGACGGAGACGGCGTAGATGGGAGGGAGACAGCATGCCCTGATTGTGCTGTTGACTGGTGGCTAGAGGGGTCAGGGCGCAGTTTCGCCGGCGCTCTGTATGGAATATAATTTTTTTATATAAATTTAATTTACCATGCTTTTATCCAAAGCCATTTAAAATAGCCTTTCAAGGACAATACCCAAGGAGCATCCTGGGTGTAAGTGCCCAAAGGTACAATGGTAATATTTTGTGGCTTGTTCCTTAAGGGTGTTCACATTGACAAAGATCAAATTGCTGGAACCAAGTAGGGGCTGATCACAAGATCACTGTCTTCACTCCCATTGGTAGTCACTGTATTGTGTCAATGCTATTCTTTGATGCATTAACACTCAAAACTCTCATAGAAAATGAATGACTTCTGATCACTTTTACATATAGCTGTCAGTATGAACGTCACTTTAAAGGACTTCTCGGTTACCAGCAGTGAGCTGTTGCCATTATAAGACACATCCCAGATCATATCTGATCTCAGTGCTTTAAGCAAAAGTTAGGCCATTATGTACTGCAAGTTCAAGCAACAAGTGATTTAAGTGCATATATGGTCTAAAGCATATATGGTTTTGATCAAGTTTATGGTTTGGAGTTAAAAAGTCAGTAAATTCTGATCAATGCATGTGACAAATATTCTATTTACATATGCATGTGGCAGAAGGTGGAAAAACACAAACCTCTGTCGATCTGGGCTAGTTCTTGGTTTTCGCCCTCTGAGTCCTCACTCTCGCCTCCCTCTTTGCTGCCATGGTAGGAAATCTGTTTCAAAAGCAAAGAAAAGCAAAGGTCAGGCAAACCTGAATCACCATGATAGAAATTCTGCACAAGTACACTGAGATTTACACGTCCCACAGCTCACAAACACCCTCAACAGAGCTTTTCATGCATCTATATTCCATTTCAGTGGAATAAAATCACTGCTTATCCTCTGTTATCACAATAAGACAAATGACTAATAGAGAAACTTATTAGGGAACAGTCCTTCTCATATACAAAAGAGTGAGATAATCTTGTGCTGAGAAAAAAAAACAAATGATTCTTGCAAACAAACCAACATGAAAAAGGGTTTACTAGATTTTAACATTTTCATAAGGAAATGTTGGTGGTCCTTGCCCATGCAAAAGTCATCTCCATGATGCAAGGATGTTGCGGGTGGTTTTCAGGCCATTGCTTGGGTATTGTGGGTGGTTGCTTACTAGTCCAAGTCATGAGAAGCCACCGTCAAGTCTCACTGCAGAAACTAAAGCCAGTTTCAGGTACTTTTTGAGCTCCTACTTCGGGGTAGGATCTCTTAGGGATTTTAATTTTTAGGAACTGTGGGAAGTGCTGCAGCCTGTAATTGGTCAAACGTGTATGAAGCGATGCACAAAGCAATGAGAAAGACGAAGAGTTGGACACCGTCATTAGTAAAAAAAACTTGTAGCTGCTACCCAGCGGATTGCATTCATTTTCCAGTTTACTTAACTGAAGTAACAAAACCAATAAAGGTTTCAAAGAGCATTGCCTGTTTCATATGTGTTGTGTGTGCTTGTGGGGGGTTAAAGCACTGCTGCATGACTTCAACAAGAGATGCACTTTGAGTTTGACAGTTGCAGCACTATACAAATTATAAAGTGATTTCTAGACTAACAATATTGAGTTTTATTGTGATAAAAGACAAAACTAATGCAATGTTTATCGAGAGTGGGTAATATAGAACTATTATAAACATAACCATCGTGAAATCTAATTTACATGAGGAAAGTGCTGTGTGCCAGTTACTGTGTGTCTAACTTGCATAAAGATGTATTTTCTTCAGCCACATGGTGATAAGTTCACTACAGTATGTTATGTTGCTTCATAAAAGTCTTAATTGCACAATACCGTGTTGATACATAGGTATATAAAGCATTTTTGTTTTTTAATTCATAAAAAGAGTGCCTCATCCATTCTCTCACTGCAGCTTCAGGGACGCAGCACCACATGACTCAGTATTAAGACTGAAACCTGCAGAAGCAGTTGTTTATACACAACTGCTTCTGCAGGTTTCAGTCTTAATACTGAGGCCTAACAAAAGCGTTGCTCCGATCCAGGGATCCTGTTGTTGTTATTATATCACCAGAAATAGACTAGAAACACAACCTCATGCAAAGAAACGTAATTTTCTGCTGCGTACAAAAGTATAGTGAACACTGACCTGCGAGTCCAGATGAAGAGAAGATGTGTGACCAAAACTGACCTCTTGACTCAATAAAAAAATACTTATTTCAAACCTACAAGTTTTTAGTCTTGCAGGAAAGTGAGACGGTACATTTTTACATTTTGAATATAATATTATTTGAGATAAATTATTTTTTATAAACCAGAAGCCTTCATTATCCTGGTCCGTCGTAGTGTCTAAAATAATTTAGCATGCTCAAAGTCTATTGTGCAGTAGAACTGCTTGCATTAGTAAACACCACAAATGATTCACATACTGTATCTACACCTTGATTGAGATTACAGAATGTGTGATTATATTAGAATGTATGATGTCTTGCAAGATATGTGCACACTTGCCAAATGGAACTCAATCCAAATTTCAAACTTTAGTGTGCATTTCCTTGCTGGTCTGCCTTGTTTGAGAGGAGAACTGAAAGTGTGAAAGTAAGAAATGTAGTGTGATGTTAAGAGAAGTCAAATAAGAGAAACACCCAATACCACAACACCAATAGCTATGAAAGCTTAGCTATGCTCTACTGCACTGAGGTGGAGTTTATTAGTTTATTTAGCAAAGATTGTCTATCAGAGAATAAGTGCGTGAATCAGAGTGAAACACAACATATTGCACTACTAAAGAGTTAAGCAACACAATGCACTGTAATTATCTTGTCCAAGCCAACCAGCTGCCATCTGTTCTTAAGTGTACACACTCACACACAAACACAGACACACCACTACTGCTTTTCAGCCTTTCACTCAGCAGTGAGAGAGAACAGAGTAGAGAGAGAGAGAGAGAGAGAGAGAGAGAGAGAGTGCGTGTGTGTGTGTGTGTGTGTGTGAGAGAGAGAGAGAGAAAGAGAGACATGAACATGAAGCCCTTAAAACCCAAGAGCTGAAGCCTAAAACCAGTTCCCTTTGTCAGCTGGCTCTGAAACTCACAAACCCACTAACAACTAACAAACACCAGTTTCAGACCAGCACAGCTGAGCTAAACCAAATCAGAATAAACCAAATCATAAAAGAAATCAAAAATTCATATTTGGACCATTGGGAAAATTAAAGTAAAAACCAAAGCAAATTGGAATGTTATCGGACCCTAAACAGAACATATAATCTGGCAGAATATCTGCACACTGTAAGAGATCCAAAACAGATGGATCCTCACCAAATACAGACTCAGTGATCACAGTCTGGCCATGACACAGACAAACATGGCTTCCAAAGGAAGAATGAGTCTGTGCTAACTGTGACACGGGTGAGGTCGAGACAGAGACACACTTTCTCCTTCACTGTGAGAAATTTACAGAGGTGAGAGAGAAATACCTCCACAAACTCTCAAACCTCATGCCACAGTCTTCCAGTTCAGCAGATACAGATCAGATGCTGGTGTTACTGGGGGAGGACCATCATGCACCAGTTGCAGCTAAATTCATTTTTGAGATGCACACCCTCAGAAACCAATTACTGCCTTAATGTACTTCAGTCACAGTACTTTTATTTTCTTATGTTCATAATGTCCTGTTAAATGCTTATTTTATTTTATATTGTATAGTGTATATTGTTATTCTAGTTTTTATTTGATTTGATTCATTACCTGGCACCTTATTTTAATTCTATCTTAATTGTTATTTGTTACAATTTTATTATTATTATTTGTCTTGTCATTATCTGTTTTGTATATTAATGTTTTGGCAATATTGTATGTAAACACAATCATGCCAATAAAGTACTTTTAAATTGAAAATTAAAATAGAGAGAGAAGCTGAATTCAGAAAACTGAATTAGTTAAATATGTCTTTCTCACAAATACCCGGATCTCACAACAGCACAGGGCACCCAGATTCCCACTTAAATCCAGTCTCTCTCAAGTTTCAAAGCCTCCACAATTTACCCTTCCCACCACAGACGTTTTTATAGGTAGTTTTCATGAGTATTTTAGTTATTGCCCATTACACATAGACAGCAGTGAGAAGTGTATCATTCTTGATGTGGCATCTGTGTTTGCTCCTTATTTAAAACTACAGTTGAAGTCAGAAGTTTACATACACCTTAGCTAAATATATTCAAACTCAGTTTTTCAAAATTCCTGACATTTAATCTTAGAAAACATTCCCTGTCTTAGGACAGTTAGGATCACTATTATTCTGACATTTCATATTCTTAAAATAAAGTAGTTGAGAGAATTATTTATTTCAGCTTTTATTTCTTTCATCACATTCTCTGTGGGTCATAAGTTTACATACACTTTGTTATTATTTGGTAGCATTGCTTTCAAATTGTTAAACTTAGGTCAAATTTATGGGTAGCCTTCCACAAGATTCTCACAATACGATGCTGGATTTTTGGCCCATTCCTACAGACAGAACTGGTGTAACAAAGTCAGGTTTGTAGGCCTCCTTGCTCACACGTGCTTTTTCAGTTCTGACCACAAATTTTCTATCGAATTGAGGTCAGGGCTTTGTGATGGCCACTCCAATTTGCTGTCCTTAAACCATTTTTGCCACAACTTTGGAGGTATGATTGGGGTCATTGTCCATTTGGAATGGAAGACCCATTTGCGACCAAGCTTTAACCTGGCTGACGTCTTGAGATGTTGCTTCAATTTATCCACATAGTTTTCCTTCCTCATGATGCAGCGGCTTCTTCCTTACTGAGCAGCCTTTCAGGTTATGTTGATATAGGACTCGTTTTACTGTGGATATAGATACTTGTCAACCTGTTTCCTCCAGTATCTTCACAAGGTAATTCACTGTTGTTCTTTTGAACATTCGCACCAAACTACGTTCATCTCTAGGAGAATGTGTCCCCTTCCTGAGTGGTATGATGGCTGTGAAGTCTGTGAAGTCCCCTGGTGTTTATAATTGCATACTATTGTTTGTACAGATGAATGTGGTACCTTCAGATGTTTGGAAATTGCTCTCAAAGATGAACCAGAATTGTTGGAGTCCACAAAATGTTTTTGGCTGATTTCTTTTGATTTTCCCATGATGTCAAGCAAAGAGGCACTGAGTTTGAAGGAAGGACTTAAAATACATCCACAGGTACACCTCCAATTCAGTACACCTTCTATCAGAAGCTAATTGGCTAATTGTCTAAAGGCTTGACATATTTTTCTGGAATTTTCCAAGCTGCTTATAGGCACAGTTAACTGAATGTAAACTTCTGACCCACTGGAATTGTGATATAGCTAATTAAAAGTGAAACAATTGTTGGAAAAATTACTTATGTCATGCACAAAGTAGATGTCCTAAATAACTTGCCAAAACTATAGTTTGCTAATATTAAATATGTGGATTGCTTAAAAGTTTTATGACTTCAGCCTAAGTGTATGTAAACTTCTGATTTCAACTGTACTTATTATCCAGAAATTTTAAAACTCTTAACTCCTAAACTTTAAGTGTGAAATTAATTCAACACTATAATCACTATACAGAATTGCAAAAATAAACCTAAATTGTTTATTAAAGATTTTAGTATACACCCCTCCATCTGTCATTGGTTGAACTAACAAAAGTGGCAAAGATGCAAAGTGTTTAGGCCTTCAATTTCAACCTACGAATGTTGTAATTACAGTTAACTCATTACATTATACAGGGATAGGAGGAAGTGTTTTAATTTAGCAAAAATTATGCACATCAGCTTTAATCAATCAATCAATCAATTTTATTCATATATAGCACACTTAAAACAACCAAAGTTGACCAAGGTGCTTCGCAGGTTAAATACAACAACATGACACTACTCACACAATAAAAGTACAACAATAAAACATTTATAATATACAGTATAAGATATATAGTGATATTAAAATTAAAATGACCAGAACAATAACAGACTTAACTCTAAGGAAATGCCAAAGAAAATAGATGTGTTTTTAACAATGATTTAAAACATTCGAGAGTTGGGCAGGTTCTGATATGGACTGGCAGGTTGTTCCACAGGTTAGGGGCAGCTACACCAAAGGCTCGATCACCTCTGGTTTTTAGTCTGCTTCTAGGTACATCCAGGAGGAGGAGATTGGCGGATCTCAGTGCTCTAGCTGGAGTATGAACATGAAGAAGCTCCGTTAAGTATAATGGAGCCAATCCATTTAGGCATTTAAAAGTTAAAAGAAAAATTTTAAAATCAATCCTGTAATGAACAGGGAGCCAGTGGAGGTAGCGCAACACAGGTGTGATGTGGTCCCTCTTCCTCTTTCCTGTCAGGAAGCGGGCAGCAGCATTCTGGACTAACTGCAGACGCTGAATCGATGACTTGTCTAAGCCCACATATAAGGAGTTACAATAGTCAAGGCGGGAAGTTATAAGGGCATTTATCACCCTCTCCAAATCTTTAGGAGGGAGATAAGCCTTTACCTTGGCTATAGTTCTCAACTGGAAAAAACACGATCTAACAGTGGCGGATATCCGTTTATCAATCTTAAATGCACCATCCAACACAACACCAAGACTCCTCACAGTTGAGCCGCTGTTTGAAGTTAAAGGGCCGAGAGAATCTACATCAAGCAGTTCAGGGTGTCCAAACACTATGATCTCTGTCTTGTCTCCATTTAAGTTGAGGAAATTTAGATTCATCCACGTTTTAATGTCCTTCATACAATCAAACAGGGGCTGCAGTGGGCCCTTTTTTTCACGTTCAGGGGCAAATAAATTTGAATATCGTCTGCAAAACAGTGAAAAGAGACATCGTACCTCTCAAAGATGGAGGCCAGGGGCAGCATATACAAAGAAAATAAGATGGGGCCTAAGACAGAACCTTGAGGGACAATGCAGGTAAATGGGACCGTTTCAGAGGAATAATCACCAAGGTGGACAGAGAAGCTCCTGTCGGTTAGATAGGATTGAAACCACCTTAGTGCAGTACCTTTGATTCCCACACAATTTTCCAACCGTGACAAGAGGATTGAGTGGTCCACAGTGTCAAAGGCAGCAGTGAGGTCTAAGAGCACTAGGACAGCAGAGACTCCTGAGTCAACAGTTAAAATCAAATCATTAAAAACTCTTAAAAGTGCAGTTTCAGTGCTGTGACGGGATTTAAAGCCGGACTGGAACTTTTCATAAACATTGTTATTGATTAAAAAAGTTTGCAGCTGCATAAAAACTACTTTCTCCAAGACTTTAGATAAGAAGGACAGTTTAGAGATGGGCCTGAAGTTGGAGAGAACAGAGGGGTTGAGATTTTCCTTTTTTAGCAGGGGTTGTACGACAGCGTGTTTAAAGGCGGACGGAACATGACCAGAAAGTATTTATCAATGATAAAATACAGTCCAATGGTATCAAAGACTTCTCTAATCAAACGAGAGGGAATGCTGTCTGAGGGACAATTTGTGGGCCGCAGATGATGGACCACCTCAGATAGGGAGAAGATTGATATGGGCTCAAACTGATCTAGTACCGCAAGGCATATAGGAGGAACAGAGGGATCATGGTCACAGGATGTGGTTACAGAAGATCGAAGAGCAAAAACTTCTCAACAAAGAATTCTAGGAAATAGTTACAGAGGTCCAATGTAGGTGTAATAGGAACAGAGTTGCGGGGATTTGTAATGGTGTTAAACATATTAAAAAGAACCTGTGGCCTGTGACGGCTGTTTGTGACCAGTTTAGAAAAAAAATCAGATTTTGCTAATTTTACAGCTCTCTGATAATCAGATTTTCATATGACACTCTGAGTTTGTCTTTCTTCCACCTTCTCTCAGCTTGCCGACATGTACGTCTGATTGCTCGGGTGGTGTCATTTAGCCAAGGCTCTGAAAGCGTTTTAGTGCGTTTCATCCTCAAAGGAGCTACAGAGTCTAAGATGTTTGTGCAGGTTGAATTAAAAAGAGTTATAAGTCCATCAGCACCAGTAACATCACCTCCATCCAAGTTATAGAGCACAGAGTCTTTGAAAGCAGCAGAAAACTGTTCCGGGGTTTGACTGTTAATTACACGGCGGCAGTGTGCAAAAGGAGACTTGACCACAAAACAAATGGTAGCCTTCAAAATGCAAAACAAAATTACGTCTGTAATCGTAAATAAGACAGGGAAGTGATCCGAAATACATACGTTATATATTTCATTTACATGAACACACAAGCCATGAGACAGCACAAGGTCTAATGTGTGTCATTTTTCATGTGTTGGGCCAGACACCGACTGAGTGAGATTAAAAGTGTCAAGAAGATTTAAGAAGTCTTTAACCATAGGTTGGTTTTCACAGCATACATGTAAGTTAAAATCACCACAAATTATAAAATGATCATAGTTTAACCTTAGACCTGCTATAAAATCGGCAAAGTCTTGCATAAAATCTTTGTTGAATTTCGGTGGACGATACACAACTGCACACAGCGTCGGAGAAGAGGCATTTAATTCGAATAGCTGCAGCTCAAAGCTCGAATAGTTGACAGATGCAGACAGCCGACACTGGAAGGTGGATTTAAACACAGTGGCAAGTCCTCCACCTTTACCAGTGGTCCGAGGAGAGCTAAACAATGTACAGTTTGGAGGGAGAAGTTCAGAAAAGGGAGCAGACTCACCAACATGAAGCCAAGTCTCAGTCAGCAGCATAAAGTCCAATTTATAAGATGTAAAAAAATAATTTTGCACAAAAGTTTTGTTAGCCAGTGATCTGACATTAATCAGGGCCATACGAAGAGTTAAATCCAAACTGTCTGGCTTTGGGGCCCGCCGCAGTGTGTGCAGATTAGCCGTTTTCACACCACGTCGACAGTCAGGCCGAAATTTCCTCACCGACGCCGGGTTTCCCCACCCGGTGTCAGCCCATGGGGCACCATGTGTCAGGCTGGAAGGAGCCACGACAGGCTGTGACGCAACAGCAATCGGGCTGGGGAAAACAGGCTGAATCCACCGCAGGCGCGGGACATCAGAGCACCGGCAGCCACAAACAGCGGGGCGACCGCAACCCCCCACCGCAGAGGAGACGAGGATGTGGCACATCCGAGGACCTCAGGCAAGCCTTGAGGCGAACAAGCACTCCGGCACGCCTTCCACGTCTCCTGTGGCGCTTTTTTCGGGGAAAATCACATGGGACACAGCGCAGGTAGTCTGGGATGTTAAACAACCATGGGCGGAGGCCTCCAGCCTGTTCTCCCAAACGATCTCTAGACAGCCCCAAAGCTTCACAGGACACTCGGATGTCGAACAAAGTTTGGCGATCATATACAAGAAGGCTAGTTACATCCCGGCAGCAAAAACACAGAAATAAAACAGCAGCAAACAAAAGGCAGATGCAGCGTGATGGTGACAGACGGCTTGCCTTACACACTGGCGCCATCGTCATGCATAATTAGGCTGGATTAGGTTCATGTCCATCAGATGCCATATGGATACAAAAAACAGGCCTTTATAGGTAGTAAACAACAGATATTCAGCAACAGATATTCAGCACTTTTCCACTGCGCGTTACGGTTCGACTCGACTCTACTCGCTATACTTTTCTGAGCTTTCTGTTCCACAGCTGTTTAGTTTCACCTCAACGTTGGTGGGATTATAGGCTGATCGTCATAGTTGAGCCACCTCTACTGACATGATATCATCTTAAACACGACCGCTAGATGTTAGCTACTAGCTCATTGTGCTGCATAAAGCAGTTGTTGCATGGTGATTTTACACAAGTGTAACAGTTAAATTGGCCTGGTAGTTTTAGAAGCAAGCATTTCAGTAGCTAGTCAACTAAATAAAGTGTTTTTGAAGTCACATTTAGTATCGGCTCGGTTCACTTGGAACCTTGACCGTGGTGGTACTAAAAAAAAGTACCGGTACCAGTTACTATCCACAGTGGAAAACACCCATTAAGCGAGCAGAGTCGAGTCGAGTTGTACTGTGCAGTGGAAAAGCCCCATAAAAAACTTGTAAGCTATTGTCTTGCAATTTATTGCTGAAGGAGGCCGCAATACTTTTTTGTTCAGCAGTGCTTAGAGGTGATGAATTTTGAATTTGCTGATAATTTATTCACCCTCAAGCCATCCAATATGTAGAACAAATTCATGTATTAATGCATGCTTGTGAAAATTAGCTAGCTTAATAGGTAGCTTATTGAAATTAAAATCACAAGAAAGCAGAAATTTTAGTCCACCACATTTTCAAAAACCAAATTGGGGATATAAAACCATAACGAATTACTCTGTGCCAAACAATGGTTTAACCAATTAATTTTAAATGTTATTAGTAGTACTAAAACCGAGAACATTAAACCCACCATCAAAATATTTATTTTATTCGAATTATTGTTTTTCTTTTTGCATACTCTGTTTCGTTCTTCCAGATAAACATATATAAAATTATATAAACTTTTTAACACATCCCAGGGCTAACTTAAAGAGAAAGTGCAGGATACACTAGTCTTGAAATGCCCTCTGCCTTCGAAAGCAGTACACGTCCATGGAGAGTCAGATTCCTCTGTGACCAACAACTAAAGATATGTTTTGCTTTCTGCAATTTTCTAGTGAAATATGATTCAATTCTGTCATTTGGAGATATACTAATGAAAATGCCAATTATGTTTGTTTCAACAGAATTTCTCATATATTATCAACATCCAAAATACTAACTGTTATAATCTCACATTTGTTCTGATTAATGAAAAGACCAGATGCATCAGAGAAAAATTTTAACCTGTTGATACGCACCCAATTTTTGAGCACAAACAATGTAAATTACATACCTGAACTTAAATGGTTGTATTTACTGGACCCTTTGGATTATGGACACAGTTGTAGTATCTTTTTAAAGAAGATACTTTGGGCTTTATTATTATTATCAGAATGAATATATGTTGTATTTCTTAAAGTTAGAGAAGCTGATGTTTATAGTAATGGAAATATTTTGTGCTGAACATGTTTTTATCATCTAAAAAGTGCCAAGACAACCCTTGAAATGCAATGATCTTAAAGCTACAAGTCTAAAGAAGTTATGTTTCAAATTTGAAGATGATCTAACTTAAAATGAGGTTCCTGCAAGCTTTTTTCTCTGTAAAATCGCTGGTGGGTATACAGTGTAAAATTAAGGCTCCGCCTTTCAAGACGACACAAAATCTGACTGCACTGCTTGACCATTATGAATAAAACTATGCCCCATTTTTTAAAATAGACTTTGGAGACAGACTAGGCTCATTTTGTTTATGAGACTCTAATATATAAGATAATATACAGTTTTACAACACGACTGCTGCTCAGATTGCATAGTTTGTTGAAGAACTCTGACGAAGGGTAATTCTTTCAGGCGAGATCTCATGTAAACAATGGACAATATATCAATATTTCTCTGATTTATCACTTTTATGGACAAAAAGTGCTATTGGATGTTTTTCAATGAATGCTTGTCATGGACAATTGACCCAAGTGTGGCGAACTTGATTCATCTGGCGATCGTGTTTTCATAACAAAGGTATGAAGTCCTGTTTTGATATTGCATGTTTTCATTTGTACTCCTGGCACATATAACGAAATTGCTGTTTCTGGAGCATTGCTATCGTGAAACAGAGATCGGATATCAATTTTTAACCCTTAGACCTTTGAAAAATATATAATTTGTTAACATTACTTACATTTATAGACTATTAAATATATATTATTAATATATATATTAAATGTAAGCAGAGTGAGAGAGTCACTCTGTGACTTCACACAAGTGCGAGGGAATTGCGTGTCAACAGGTTTTAAACTATCTAATATAATTGGGACCTGCCATTTATCTTTTAAAAACAAGCAGGTATCATCTGCAAGTTGACTAATTAAAATAGTTATCTGCTATTTGGATGCCTTTAACTGGAGCAGTGTACGGTGTAAATGTTAAGAAGCTTAGCAAACAGTAAAAATAAAAAAGGAGAAATCAGACATCCCTGTCTGATGCCTCTCCCAATGAAAAAACATTGGGAAGTCCCTTTAGACAAGGAGACACTACTACTGTTATTATTGTATAACATTTGCAGTGTTTTCAAAACTAGGCCCCAAACCATCTCAAAGCTTCAAAAATAAAAGCATGCTCTACTGTGTCAAATGCCTTATAGAAATCTAAGAACAAAATAATTGCATCATTATTAACTAAAGGAAGTGTGTCATTGTTTATATTTTATTATTATTATTATTAGGAAATCATTTTTTATTTTATTTTATATTGTTTTGAAATAGTTTTGGACTGTTTTGGTTTATGAACGGCATTTGGTCTGTGCAAGTTTCTCTTGTAAACACTGGCTGGGTAGAGTTAGGATAGAACCAAAAGTTCAGTTTCAAGCTGTTTGGACCACTCACCATGTTTGGCAAACATGGGACAATGGCAATCAGTACATAGATTCAGATAATGCTACATTTTATTTTAACATGGTTGCCAGTAATTGGATGATGCTGGATTTTAATTTGAATAAGAATTATTTATTCAGATTTATTGACAATCAGCTGTGATGTCTGTAACATCTCAAAAACATGAATAAACATCTTGGAAACATAATAAACAATTTGATGAAAACAAAATCTACTTTCTACAGGGTCTCAGGAGGTTAAGCAAATGAATTTAGTGGCATCCTTCTGTTAAAAGATATAGCCCCTGACATGTAAACTAAGGTTCATATTAGGCCTCTATAAGTCCTTTTCCACCATTGGGCAAGGGAAATTTACCAGTAAAAATCACATGCTTTTACACCGGCAGTGTTTCAGCTGCAGAAACTGCTGCAATCTATACAAAAAATAACATTATAAATTGTAATCAGAAGTGAGCTGTTAAGTATTACAAACTTGATCATCATGAAATCTTATTTACTCAATGCTGATGTAAGAAAATTGATTGGAACTGCATGAGGCCTGTTTCCCAAGGAACCATCCCCAGATGGGATGACAACATCTTCACAATGGAGTTCAAATATAGTACATGAACAAATATGCTGTCAAAATCATGGTCTATTAGGGCCAAATAACCAATCAAGCCAAAAGAAGAGATAACCCATTAAACTAATATTTTGGACTGAAATGTGAAAGTATATGCTTTTTTTATTTTTATATAATTATTTAGGCGGTATCTTGATAAAAACCTTCTTCAAAAGTTCAAAGGATGCTAATGCTTACATACCACTGGCTTTGAAGATTTCAGATATCATAATTGAGATACCCAACATATTTCCTCATACTCCCACAATATGTGTTTGAATACATTTCAATGCAGTTCACAGTGCATGTTGAATATATTTCAATAAAAAAATGTTTTTAATGACTCCTTTTTATCCCTTACAAAAAAGTACTGTGGCAGTATCATGGCACTGTAGCAATGGTTTCAGATGTAATTCCATGGTACTTTCATATTCCATAATACTGAATGATTACTATGCACTATATATACTACCATGGTATACTGTATGTCCCAAAACCATGGAATTAAAACATGGCATGTCAACAAAAACATGATAGTACCATAGTACGTTTTGATACTTTTCCGTAATTATTATTATTGTAACGCAATTATCCACAAAAGGCCGTGTAATATAACCATGAATATGTGTTTAACACAAAGCATGATGCAACATAAATATAATAAAAGACACTTGTGTTCAATAAAAAAATTACATTATTTATTAAAAAAACAAAATAAACAATTAATCTTCCAAGTAATGCAGTTTATTAGTCATAGACTCTTTACAGTTGACAAGTAACGTTGCAACTTGGTGCATTAGTATAGAATACATCTGATGTGCAGTATCAGGGGTGTCTATTTTGTGTATATTCAAAGGTGGGTAATCCAATCAGAATTTGTAGCGAAAACTATAACATTTGTAATATAATTGTAGCATGATATATGAATAAACGTGAACCGGTTTGGGGGTTAAGACATTTCTTTTTCATGGATCTATTTAACTTACCAGAATAAAGTTAACATGGATACTCTGCAGGCAGCAAATTCAAATTAGAAGCATTTGTGTTTATTTATCCGAATAACTGACATTTCAATAGAGCATGACACACAGGAATGTGGCTGTGCTTCAATGTTACTCTTACAGTATAATAAGAGCAGCATTTTTGTTTGGCATGTGCATGAGGTCAGTGAGCATACTGTACATTTGTAGAATTTCTTTCTAATCAACGCATGTGCATGTTGAAACATACACATACATTTAAATCAACTAACATAGACAGCATTGTTTATTAACACATCTGACTACACGCTTTTGTGCAGGGGAGCTGTTCTCATGTACTATAGGTGTGAATCACATGGTTTATAGCCCGGCCGTTCCCTCTGCATTTGCATGTCTTAAGCAGTGGACGTGAACTGATTTGCTTATGCATAAAAAAAAAATAATAATTTAAAAAATTAACCTCATACAAACATGTACCGTGGGTGGATTATGTCTTTTCCTAATCTCTGTGAATACATCCTTTACATCACATGAAGTTTACCTTAGACAAAAAGTACTGATTGTATCAGATAGTACTATCATGGTACTGAATTAATGATTACATATTTAAATATCATATTACGTAAATCTCACAAAATAAATGTCTGGGTCGTATTTTACAAATCAAAGAAAAAAGAAATAAATCATAGTTTTCATATGGTAAATGAGGCCTACTATTAAGGCTTACCATTAAGACTTTTTTGCATTTGTGAAATTATTTTCATGATAATTAAGAATGTTCCCCCAAAGCCCACATTCTGTAATGCAAATGAGATTAAATTCTCACGTTCTCATATGACCTAGACATTTCTTGATAGTTTTCATGAGAGTCACCCATACACAGTACTCCAAGGTACTTACACATAGAATATTAGAGTACACGAGTGTTATAGAACACAGTACATGAGTGTTATAGAACACAGTATTGTCCTAGTACATATCAGAAAAACATGGTATGACACTGAACTTTCCTCATTACAGAATTTAAGGACGGGTCGGCGGAATGATTAATTGTATCATTTTTTAACACAATATTTTTAAAATAATTAAATCACACTTAATGTGATTATGTATTGTTTACTTAAATATTTTGCTTGGTGCTATGGTAATATTGCCAAAAAATGCAGTTATACCATGGTAATTTGTGGTAATTCATTGTTACTGATAATGTAAAAATATAATTTTATTCTCAAAAACATGTATACATACTGTAAGTTACGGTACAATAAATATTAGTGGTGAGTGATATACCAGATAAAACCAGTAAAAATTTGTAAAACGGTACAAATGTTCCAAAATATCGTCTATATTACGGTTATGAATAGGATGACCACCCGTCCCGCGTAGCGCGTGCGTGCACAGCGTTTGAAGCCCAATTCATACGTCCCGCAAATTGAGACCGTGTCACGCATAATCAATGCTTGCTCAAAAAAAAAGTTGGTCGCTCTATATCCACGAGCCCCAGGCAGCCAAACGAACATTACTTGACAGTTCAGTAGTACACTACTGTTGCCACACCCACGTGACACACCCCTCAGTTTTTCGTTGTTGTCATGACAGCGCACGCACGTGCATACCAGACACTGGGAAGGAACTTTTAGATGCGCGCTTTCCAATTCAAAAAAATGGAGAAAGAGACTGAGTCTGAGGCACCGCCATCATCAAAAAAGAGAAGGTGTGGGTACAAGAAAGACTGGGAAAATGAATATTTGTGGCTGAAAGGTGTTGGGGGGGATACCGAGAGGGCTTTATGTGACCTTTGCAAAACGTCCTTCTCAATCGGACATGGAGGGGAATATGATGTCAAACGACACAGACTCACGGAGACTCACAAGAAACGTGTCCAACAGAAAGAGACATCCAAATCTATGGATGCTTTCCTCCGACCTAAAAACTACTTTCTAGCTGACAAAGTGACTGCTGCAGAGGTGACGAGTGTGTATCACACTGTCCAACATGCTTCATCATATCGGGCAGGAGATTGTGGCACAAAGCTAGCCCAAACGATTTATCCTGACTCGGACATTGCCAAGAGGATGGCCTGTGGTCGGACGAAGGCAGAAGCCATTGTCACGGATGTGCTTGCCCCTGCCTCCGTCGAAGATTGCTTGAAAGTCCTCAGAAGACCACTGAATGAGCAACGAGAGGCAACAACCAAAGGTAATGTTAAAGTTATGTTCATGGATGTAAAATTGTTGTGTGTTAGCTATTTGTGACCCTGGATGACAAAATCAGTCACATAGTTTTTTTATTGAGATTTATACATCACATGACAGCTGAATAAATAAGCTTTCCATTGATGTGTGGTTTGTTAGGATAGGACAATATTTGGCCGAGATACAACTATTTGATCTGGAATCTGAGGGTGCAAAAAAAATCGAAACATTGAGAAAATCGCCTTTAAAGTTGTGCATTTATGTTCGCGATTGTGCTCCATTCACTCACAAAAATAAATGTTTTATACATTTACGGTAGGAAATTTACAAAATATCTTCATGGAACATGATCTTTACTTAATATCCTAATGATTTTTGGCATAAAAGAAAAATTGATAATTTTGACCCATACAATGTATTGTTGGCTATTCCCACAAATATACACGTGCTACTTAAGACTGGTTTTGTGATCCAGGGTCAGTGCTGTACGATCCAACAAGAAATACAAGTTCAAGAAGAAACCTGAAGGTAAGAAACCAAGTTATGTAAGACCCCATTTGTCTAAGATGAAGTTTGATTGATTTTGAACATTGGTGGACTGTCTACAGGGGTGCAAATGTGTCACTTTTAGAAAACAGTAGCCTTTTAGGTCAAAATATGTCATTGTTTTGCATAGCATTGTATCTTGGCACCTTTTTGTATTGTTGTCACCTTGTGAGGGCGATGGGTTTGCAATCCTCTGTCTATACTGGAAAACCATTTGGAAGCTTATCATAAAAATGATCGTTGCTTTAATTCTGTCTCTTATCTTTCTTCTTTATTTGATTCAGATGCTGGTGAAAAGGTTTGAATCCTAAAGATGTCCCCAAAGACCTAAAGGTGTCCCCAGAACACTTAACATTTTTTTTTCCTGCGCCTGCCTTTACTAAAATGCAAGTTCACCATCCTTCCTCCCCCTTCTCCTTCCATGAACCTCTGGAGTTGTGAGTTAAGACTTTTTTTTTTACTGTTCCTGTGGTGTTGAGCAACTACAATTCCTGTTAATCCTATAATTTTATATTATAATTTATTTAAAGTGAATAAATTGTAATGAAAAATAAATCAAATTAAATACCTAAATTAAAACGTAAGTGGAAGTGTATCTGTCAATTCATTGAATGTTCAAAATATGATTAATCTTTATTTAGAAAAAAAAATACACATTGGTTGGCCTATTCATGAGGATACATCAGCAATTACACGTTTAGGGGAATAGGGCGTTATTAATATACCATGTAAGGTGGTATGTGCTAGAAATGGGTAAACCACTATCAATGAGTCTGCCCGTGGGGTGGGGGCACCGCCGCGCCAGGCAGTGTCCCACATTGTCCCTCAGAAACATACCCCTTGTCCCCCCTTGGGCTTATTAGCAGGTGGTCACCCTAGTTATGAAACATGCCGCAGCATGTAGCATAGTCTAATCTGAGGTTGTGTTATAAATTATTATTATTGGCCACTCTCTCAGATGCGTGATGGAGAGGTTTGCTTCAGAATTTGTGCTTGGATTGAAAAACAATGCAGAATAGATAAAATAAATTAAATATTATGTATAAAAATAATTAGCCTACTTCTGATAATAGTATCATTGTAATATAAGACTGTCCAAATGAAATTGAACAAAAATAAAAAATGTATATATATGTAAAAATCTAAGGACATTATTTTTCCATTTAAAAAAAGGTACTTTTTTTTCATCACTTTATCATAAAAATTTGTATATTATGATATATATCATTATCGATCAAACATGTAAAGAATCATAATGTATATTTTTGCTTATACTGCCAACCCACAATAGATATTCTTTACTTTATTCTACATGGGATTGGAACTTCCAATAAAGATGTTTTTCCTTGGCTTCAATAATCAAAAATTCCTAAATCTGTTATGGTTACAGCATTTAAAATTAGGAGTTTAAATATAAAAAAAAAGTTTTAGTATCCCTGACAGGCAATGCCTCCATTTATATGGTTTGAAATGGATGGACTAGACATGCCCGACAGCATAAACTAGCACAACCTGTTTGCATTAACATATGAATTAAAACATTGTTTGCAAGAGGGTATAATGCTAACCACTATGCACAGCTCATGCAGGCCTAAAACAATGTGTTTGCAACATAATCAGTTGTCCTGTAGCCTCAGGATTTACAGTGCCATCCTGCAAAGTATTGTCGCAAAGAGAGGGGCACAGCTGTGTTGCTGGATTAGCAGGTGCTGTTCCCATCTGAATGTGTGAGGTAGATTAGGGCCAGTTATGACGCTCACGCATTAAAGGCTCTTCTGATGGTGTGTGTGCATGTGTGTGAAAATTATATCAGCTCTAAAGACTGTTGGCACACAAATGTGAATTGTTAGTGTGTTGCTGCTCAAAGGTCAATCATATGCCAGTCACTATAATTAGAAGGGTACATACACTCACCTAAAGGATTATTAGGAACACCTGTTCAATTTCTCATTAATGCAATTATCTAATCAACCAATCACATGGCAGTTGCTTCAATGCATTTAGGGGTGTGGTCCTGGTCAAGACAATCTCCTGAACTCCAAACTGAATGTCAGAATGGGAAAGAAAGGTGATTTAAGCAATTTTGAGCATGGCATGGTTGTTGGTGCCAGACGGGCCGGTCTGAGTATTTCACAATCTGCTCAGTTACTGGGATTTTCACGCACAACCATTTCTATGGTTTACAAAGAATGGTGTGAAAAGGGAAAAACATCCAGTATGCGGCAGTCCTGTGGGCGAAAATGCCTTGTTGATGCTAGAGGTCAGAGGAGAAGGGGCCGACTGATTCAAGCTGATAGAAGAGCAACTTTGCCTGAAATAACCACTTGTTACAACCGAGGTATGCAGCAAAGCATTTGTGAAGCCACAACACGCACAACCTTGAGGCGGATGGGCTACAACAGCAGAAGACCCCACCGTGTACCACTCATCTCCACTACAAATAGGAAAAAGAGGCTACAATTTGCAAGAGCTCACCAAAATTGGACAGTTGAAGCCTGGAAAATGTTGCCTGGTCTGATGAGTCTCGATTTCTGTTGAGACATTCAGATGGTAGAGTCAGAATTTGGCGTAAACAGAATGAGAACATGGATCCACCATGCCTTGTTACCACTGTGCAGGCTGGTGGTGGTGGTGTAATGGTGAGGTGGATGTTTTCTTGGCACACTTTAGGCCCCTTAGTGCCAATTGGGCATCGTTTAAATGCCACGGCCTACCTGACCATTGTTTCTGACCATGTCCATCCCTTTATGGCCACCATGTACCCATCCTCTGATGGCTACTTCCAGCAGGATAATGCACCATGTCACAAAGCTCGAATCATTTCAAATTGGTTTCTTGAACATGACAATGAGTTCACTGTACTAAAATGGCCCCCACAGTCACCAGATCTCAACCCAATAGAGCATCTTTGGGATGTGGTGGAACGGGAGCTTCGTGCCCTGGATGTGCATCCCACAAATCTCCATCAACTGCAAGATGCTATCCTATCAATATGGGCCAACATTTCTAAAGAATGCTTTCAGCACCTTGTTGAATCAATGCCACGTAGAATTAAGGCAGTTCTGAAGGCGAAAGGGGTCAAACACAGTATTAGTATGGTGTTCCTAATAATCATTTAGGTGAGTGTATGTATATTTGCCAAAACACACAAGAAAACACACAAACGCATAATGTCACAGTACCTGAATTCAATCCACCATGTGTCCTTCTTTGACATGTCAATAAGTCCTATTTTGTAGTAAGATGTAATGAGACTGAACCTGATTGCTGCATTTCAGATGCTAAAGTAGGTAGGCAAGGTTGAAGCATCCCTGATTGCACTGTTGTAAAGTAAACACTTTGATCAAACTAACCATTGTAGGCTGACTTTCTGAATAGTGTAAACACTGTGGCTCTTGCTTTCAAAACATTCTTGTTTGTTTGAGTGGTCCGACATGTCAACTTTCATTTACGAAACGCTCTCTATCCACACTGGCGTTTTCAAGTGTTTTCAAACAGTTTCTGGTCCACACTGAAATGTATGAAGACTCTTAAATCCCCTTACTGGGTTGTCCTCATGTTCCGTCACCGGACAACCATTAAAAGTAAACTTCCCGTCACCTTCGGATGAATGTATTGTGAAGGTTATACAAATTAACAAAGTAAAAGTTATCTTTAACAACGCAATCTAAGTGAATTTCAGGCACAACAATGCCTCTACAACATGTGCCAGCATCTTGAATGTTTTGGGTTGTATGAATCACATGACAACAAATACATCATGGTTTTCAGATATCTCCGTTTCCCCTGTCCGCATTATAACGTGAAGACAGAATTTTTAAATATATCCACTTGGGAGAGCGTTTTCGAACAGCTCCATATTCACTGTCAAAAACAACGTCTCAAGCCAAGGCAGAGAAAAATATATGTTTTCAAATGAAAATGTATTAGTGTGGACATGGCCAAAAGCCTAAATATACTTTGGTCAGATGCAAACGCTGAGGGTCCACGAACAGGACGTGTGATGCAAATCTCGTCATCAGAAGTGCACGAGCACTGAACGCAAGCAACCTGATTTTCCTGATTTTTCATCTTTGAACATGCAGTATGCACATGTGTCTGGAGTTATATGCACTAATTAGTGGGTTCACAAGGTGGCAACCCTTACATTTTGAGCCATTGCAGTCACGAAGAAGCACTAGAAGATGTAATTGCCGCTAAACATCAGGAGATGAAGGTAAAAACAATAACAATGGATTTGCAAGTCAAGAGCACGTGTTTGATACCTGTATTTGTATAACTCGAGTCTGAAGGAATATAAAGACATATTTATAGGTCTAAACTCATAAAGTCCAGTGTCTCATAGCAGTTGTAGCATGTGTGTGCTAACCACCTGTGTATAAGCACACACAGTTATATGGATTACACATTGACAGGTTCGCATTCGACTGTTAAGTTTCCATCAAAATGGAAGTACACCCTCTTAGGGGCCTGGTTAGCTCAGCAAGTATTGAAGCTGACCCCTGGAGTAGCGAGTTCAAATCCAGGGCGTGCTGAGTGACTCCAGCCAGGTCTCCTAAGCAGCCAAATTGGCCTGGTTGCGAGGGAGGGTAGAGTCACTAGGGGTAACCTCCTTGTGGTCACTATAAAGTGGTTCTCGCTCTCGGTGGGATGCATGGTGAGTTGTGTGTGGATGGCACGGAGAATAGCATGAAACCTCCACACGCGCTACGTCTAAGTCAAAATCGAAGTATACCTAGAATACCTGTTTTGGTCGTACAAATGGAAGACAGAACAAATATTTTAATTTAATTTGGTGCTGCCAGTGGAATGGAAATTACACACTTCATCCCAACATATTACACATTCTTGCATGAGACTGGTGTGGTACAATCTGGTATTTCAACAACAACAACAAAAAGTCAATCAGGTTACTTTTGCCTGATAGCCATGTAACGAAACCCAGATGGTATATGGTAGGGTGTGAAAAACCTATTCCTATAGTACGGTTTACATGAAGCAAACTCAATACTACAGGAATAACATTGGTAACACATGACCAGAGGATCATCGCCCTAGAAAAGTACAGAACACATTTGTTAGTGTGATTAATTATATTAAAAATAATAATAATAAAAGTTTACAAAATACATAATCCCTTCTGACCCATACATAAATTTCACAACCAAAGTAAGTATTTTCCTACCATCTGAGCAATTCAAGCTTAAAGTACATGTAAACGTGTTTTTATTGGTCACGTCAGCAGTGGGCAATCAGTGCGCTTCAACAAACCACACATACAGCACATCCCCAGAAGGAGAGAGCTAGTCACACAGGACATGTTCTTGAGAGCTGGACAAATGAACAGAATGCAGGGATATCGAGGCAAGATAATGTTTAAACTACTTTTAACTTCACAGCGTCCTAAAAAAAATTGCTTTTATGATGTTGAAAACCAGTGAGATGCTCCAAAAGCATCCGTCTGATATATATGTACATAGGAAGTGCATCCTAGATTTAAGAACTCACATGTAAAATAGATTGCTGTCGACTGAAGGCTTATGTTCAATGCTTTGGGAAACAATGCTTTGTCTGCCACAATAATTACATATATTTCAATCTGAATAGCTGAATTATATATATATATATATAGCTCAGTATGCAGTGTGGTGGGCAGTAAGTGAGAGTTACACACTGATCATCAACAAATGTGTCACAGTCATGAGTTCTAGCCATGTCATCTGCTAAACAGTGTGGGATGGAGGTTGGCCCTGTATTCATGGCCAGTCTGTGTTAGTGTGCATGTCTGCGTTTGTGCTTGTAGGATCCATGTGTGTTCCAAAGTCAGTGCATGACTAAGTGTGACCACTCTGACATGCCATGAAACTCACAAATACACCAGAGCTATATAAATAAATACAAATATACACCTTAGGATAGAATATTCACATAGCACATTGGCTGTGTCCTAATTACCTTCATATGCACTAAAAGTTTGTACATCGCTGGTGATGGGTATAGGGCTGCGCAATAGTGTGTCAAATTCATGATATAATTACGTTGATTTTACTGTTGATGTAAAATGCAACAAATCTCATGAATAATGTAGTTTGAATGTGCTTTTTACAAGGCCGCAATGTTTCCTAAATATCCTGTCATTATAATGATTTCACGGTCCTTCAGTGCTGCAAAATTAATCAACATAAGGTGATTATTAAACCTCTAAAGGGTATAATTTAATAATATTAATTTGTGTGCTTTGAGAGTAAATAGGTGACATACTGTATGTGTACGCATGGGGCTCATGATTTACTGTTTTTAACTGTCGGATATCGGATATCCTGCATTGTGAAAATGTTTGCACAGTGTGGCAGGTTCACACATTAGTAATGAAGAATGTTGTAAACTGTCAAATACAAACTGCTCTTTCAATTTTCCGCCAATATAAAAGTTCCAGGTGAAGGTTAAGTGAATACAACAGAAATATATTACTATTGCAATCTACTCCTCAACATAATACACATTTCTTATTATATTAAATATCCCACAATAAAAATTCAGTATTATAATAATATTCAACTGGGCTGCAAAAAATAAGTGAGTGTAGTTTTTGATAATAAGTCAAACGTTGTAGTTTTTGCACACCCTGTTCATTCAAAACATATATAGGTAAATACTTCTATTTCATGTATTGGTGTATATTTGTGCAAATAAATGAAAAAGATTAAATATCATTCTTCCTTGTGTATATTCAGTTAAAAAAAAAAAAACCTTCATTTTTTAAGGATTTGTATGTCATATATTGGTGAATTTGTGATTTGGCTGATATAAGCTCAATTGTAGATTTTAATATTTTGTATTATATTGTACAGCCTCAGTTGATAACGCAAGTGAACCGTAATACTAGAACAGTATGTCTATGCAATGCACACAATAACATCATCGACTAAAACATAAAATGAGGATTCAATAATGATGGGGCTAAAATATACTTTATTACACATGAAAATAATATGCTTAAAAATGCAATATAAATTGATTACAGAAATCATAAATATTAGTAAATATGTCACAGAAACTTCCCCCGACAATGTAGATACATCGCGATCGGTTAACACATGAGTGATGTTCGATATATACAAGCATAAAAAGCAATATTAGCTTTAACATATCTAAGCATTATAGCAGGTAAACCACTTCACCAAATGGATAACATAAACATCCATCTAGATTGCTGCAATGCGGTCCTGAACTGTGTGAGTGTGACGCCCATTTCACATCGCAAGCTTGAATGAGACGTGAGCATACCGTCAGCTTACGTACAGCGTAACGGCAGCAGCAGACTTGACGGCATTTACACTGGTGATTAACATACAGTGATTTCTATGTTACTACGGTGAGTATTTATTTGAATAAAGACCATATCTTATAAAATGGTTGTCAGGAGTGGGTCATTGATAAGTATTACAAACTTGATCTTCATGAAATCTTATTTACATGAGGAGGACCACATTTGCATCTAAAAGGTAAACAATAGAGCACTTTGTGCTTCTCTACAATCCTTCTTGTATATATGTTGTTAAACATGAATGAGGTATGTTCTGAATTTAGCGACGTCTGTCATATGCATGTGAAATATAAGTGAAAGCAAACTCAGCTGTGATTGGTATTGCTGAAGCCTATAGTCCTGTTCTATATTTAATAGTACTGTACATAAATGAGACAAATTTATTTTTATTTTCACACTCAAGCTGTAGTTTAAAGTAGTTTTAAATTCTAATCCGTACTTCTGATTTAGAGCTACAAATACAAATATTTTAATTTGCTTTCAGAAGTGCTCTAATTCATACAGTATAAAGACACACTAGACTTCTAATATATGCTTATTCTGTGCATTGTGTACTTTGTGTCAAATAACATTCATTTTATACATCAACAGTGCATGGTCACTTTAATTGAGCACAAGCGGTGATGCAAAAATATACTCTGAGCCGAAACCCCCACTCCAATGCAGCTCACGCTACACTCTGATGTGCTGCTGACGCTTCCGTTGAGAATGCTGTAACCTGATAATAGGGGGAAAAAACGTTCTGCTCACATGCCAATCACGCTTGCAATTAGGGCAGCAACTTACCAAAATAATCATTATCGATTAAATGTAATGATTATTCGTCAATTATTGCAACGATTAATCATTACCTCTTAACCGATTTTTCCGCTTGTGCCCCGACTTACTAACATGCTTACCAACAGTGAAGAGGACAAAATTATCTTTTTAAAATACCTCTAAATGACATTTACTGAATTAAAGGGAACAAAATACTTTTTATTAAGTTTAATTCAGTAAAAAATTTAAAAGTAAAAAAAATCCCATAGTTATCAAGTGTTTTTGTCTTGTTTTCCATATAAAATTGTCTAAAAATCCTTAAAACAAAATACATTTACTTGAGAAGCAACATATAAGATATTTAGACTTGCTTTAAGAGAATTTATCTTAAATATAAGTGTATTTTGTATACAAGTATCTTTTTTCACTTGGTAATACTTCGAGTGCAGTAAAGACAAAATATACTTATATTCAATATCTATTCTCTTGATGGCGGCGTGCACGTACGCATGCTTTGCTCTCCCTGAAACAGTTTTTATGTTTGTTTTGTATGTCGGTCAGTAACTCAACATACAACTGTGAAATTCTGTTAATGATCGGGGCGTTAATGATGTGTTGCGAACTGGACTTTATACAGAATTATTACAATAAATAACTTCCGAACGTTGGTCCTGCGGGGTCTCCGTGCATTATTAGACCGGCTGGAAAACACAGGAGGTGATGGAGGGAAAGGAGACAGAAGCGGGGTTGCCAGGCGGGCTTACACACAATGCTAAAGAGAGCAACTCATAAGCCTGCGCTTCCCAGCATTTTCCTCGCAAACACTGTGATCCCAGACGAAGCTATTGCACAATTAGGCTGCACAGTGCATCGGCCGACAGGAACAGTGTCTCCGGTAAGAGCAAGTGTGGGCTTTGTCTCTTATAATAAGTGGTGTACAAAACACTGAGATGCCGGCCGTTATACCTGCTGTGGGAGTTCACGGTTGTTATTGTTATGGCTGTATCCCACCAAGAACCAATACCAAGTTAGCACTGGACCTTTTGTTGTCAGCCATTAACAAACTGCTGACTGCTTACCCAAATGGGATATTTATCATAGCTGGAGATGTGAATCAAGCTAACAAGAAAACTGTCCTCCCTAAATTTTACCACTATGTCACGTGTCCTCCGAGAGGACAGAATGTTTTGGATCATGTTTACAGTAATATAAGGGACAGATACAAAGTCACTTCCCCCACTTGGGTCAGTCCGACCCATCTATCCCATTTTATCATCCCTGTATACTAACCTCTCATCAGGAAAATAAAGCCATCTGTGAGAATCATAAGGACTTGGCCTGAAGGGGCTTCAACCCAACTTCAGGACCTTTTTGAGCACTCATTAGATGTTATCCGAACAACAAACCATGGATGACACGAGACATTAAGCTCTGGCTGAGAGACAGTAACTTAGCCTTCAGGTCTGGTAATGCTGAACTGTATAGTACAGCCAGGTCCTACCTGAGGAGAGGCATCAAGGAGGCAAAAGCAGCCTACAGGCAGAAAATTGAAGGACACATCAGTATTGGAGACCCACGATGAGTATGGCAAGTTATCCAGCAAATCACAAACTATAAAGGCAGTAAAGACCCAACCACCACCAGCAACAGCGACTCTCTAGCGGAGGAATTAAACCATTTCTTCGCCTGATTTGAAGTCATGATGGATGAATGGTGCATCAATAACAATCTGGCACTTGTCACCACGGACACATAAAATGTGCTCTGTAAACCATTTGATAGAGCCTGCTATGGCCATGGAAACTCCAGTTTCTGATGTTGTGTCTGAGAGTGAGAGATCTGAGGTTGTAGAGCACAATTTTCCTGAAATTGTGGATGAATCTCTTTTTTTAAGAAATGTAACCCTCTTTTATCTGAAACTGCAAGCTAAATTGCTATTACCTGAGTCTACCATTCAAGGCATTGTCGAATCATTTCAGAATATTCATGACATTGGGCAGTCTTACTTTCTTAGCAAACTGAGAGAAAAGCTTGCTTTGCTTGAATTACCAGAGGTGAGGATTACTTATGTGACAGATCAGTTGTCTAGGGAGGATTTGATGACAGCTTGTAATAGTGGTGTTCCACTATGTTGAGCAAGTCCCAATTTTTCTAGGAGTTAGTGAAAGAAGTGAAACGTTGGAAAGAGTGCTTTGATCAGTATGTCCCAGTTAAGCAGACCATCCGTGCTCTGTTTCAGTGCCAGTCTGTGAGGGATCAATATGAACTGATACACTCACAAAGAGCTGAAAATGGTCTGTTTCAGGATGTAAGGGATGGTCTACTTTTTTTCAGAAAATTCTCTGTTTCAAACTGATCCATCATCTCTGGCTTTGATCATTTATCAGGATGCATTTGAGGTGGTAAATCCTTTGGGCTCAGCTAGAAAGAAACCCAAATTGCTGGCAGTTTATCTTACCATGTCTGATATTTTGACCTCACAACAGGTCAAACAGACATCATACAACTTGTTCTTTTGTGTAATGAGCAAGATTTGAAGTACATTGGTCCAGCTCATGTTTTTAGATCACTAATTGAAGATCTTGGAAGAGAATGGTGGTGTTGTGAATGATGGCAAAACTTTGAAAGATTCTTTGTGTTCCATCGTAGGTGACATTGGTGGTTTTGTTGAGAACTTCAGCCGAAGCCTACATTTCTGCAGGTATTGCACCTTTGAAAGAGACACATTTCATGCCACACCTTTGGAACCTGCTATGAAGCAAACTGTGGAGTCTTATGAGAGAAACATTCAGGAACTTGCTACCAGTGGCGATAATGTAGTTGGAGTCCAATTTAACTCCCCTTTCAATCAGCTGAATTCTTTCATGTTTGTCAGCCTGGCTTGCCCCCCTGCCTTGGCCATGATCTCATTGAGGGTGTTGTGGCATCTGATCTTAAACTGTACATTGATTACTTGGTAAATCAAGAGAAATGCTTCATATTCACAGAGCTTAATCGCAATATTAAACAGTTTGAATACACAGGAAATGATGCTGCCAATAAACCTGCTGAGATTTACTCAGGGAGTGAGAAGCTTTGTGGTCACGCTGTTCAGAACTGGTGTCTTCTAAGACTTTTACCAGTTATTGTTGGACACCGGATTAAGGATCCAGAATCAAAGTGTGGCAGCTTGTTCTACTCTACTAAGTTGTAGACCTTATTTGTGCACCAGTGCACCAGCAATACTGGCAGATCAGGTCATTTATCTGAAAGTGCTCATTGATGAGTACATTCATTTTAGGTGTGTGACTTTCCCTTCTAAGCCTCTTAAGCCTAAACATCACTACTTGTGCCATTACCCAGAGCTTATAAAACAATTTGGCCCACTCATTCGCTTAAGGACTATGCGGTTTGAGAGCAAACATACCTATTTCAAGCAATGTGCCAGAAAATTGCACAACTTCAAAAACTTATGTGCAACTTGCAGAAAGGCACCAGCTTCTCCAAGCCTATTTAAGTGCTGGAAACCTCTTTCAGCTTTCTGTGCAAGTTGAGAAAGGCTCTGAATTTTATTCTGATGATTATAACGAAGCGATAAAGGAATCAGTTGATAATTTTGATTTTCAACAGGCAATACATTAGTAGCCACTGAAATCACTTTGAAAGGAACAAAGTACAGGAAAGGCATGGTTGTTCTTTTGGCCAGTAATGATGAGGGTTTGGAGGTTGGCAGAATTAAACTAATTCTTGTTCACCAGAATTCAGTGGTCTACTTTGTGTCTGAGAAATGGCATGCTGTGCAGTTTGTGGATTTGGGTGTATACCGCATAACAGCTGAGGATCCAAGATATGTCTGTGTACTTCAAAAGGAGCAATTCGATTATTACCCTCTCCAGGAGTACAAAACATGTGGCTTGTCTGTGATTGTGTTACACCACTCTTTTCCATCTTGTTAAGGTATGTCCAATTTAGAGGAGATAAAACTCGCCATCTGCTCTTTGTTACCTGGTCTCGCTTATGAAACACTTCAAAATGTTATCCATGGGCTTACTGCTGTTGGTGTTGAAACAAAAGCTGACCTCCACTATGTGAATGAAGAAGACCTCATGGAATACCTCAGGCCTATCCAATGTCGCAAACTACTAAATGCATGGAAAAATGAAGGTATTTTAATTGCTCTTCAAGTAGACAGTAAAATTACTATTACTTGTTACTAATGTCCATTTGAAAAATATTGTTAAATGTTCCATGTTCAAACTTCACTTTAGCTGCTCAACTCACCAACCACCATCAGCTTGCTCCTCAGCATCTTGTGCCTGGGCTGAAAACAAATGTAATGTGCCTTGGGAAGTCATGCTGTCTGGAATTAAATTGGCCATTGCAAATAAAAAAAGATCATCATCAGCTGACCGAAGGCAGCTAGTAAGGATGTTAGTGGTAATATGTGAAAACATGAAGTCAACCCAATGGCACAGTGTCAGATTGTAGTGCAGAACATTGTTAAACAGTACCCGGACAGCTTTGCTGATGTTCTGGCTGATGGAACAAAAATAGATAGTAGGTATGCCTCTTTGCTCTTGCAAGTTAAAACCTGTGTTGAACATGTAAAAAGAAACAACACATTAGCTCGTCAGAGAAAAGAACGACTAAGATCATCGTTTCGAACCATAAGCCAGAGCTCAAGAAGGTTAGCTGATCAATATGGTTGTGTCATTTGGCAGCCAGAGGAGCTTCCTGCGGGAGAAAATGATGACACTCTAGAAGAGAAGCGCAAGCAAATGGTACAACTTCATTCTACTGAAGGAATGTCTCGAGCCAATATAGGAGAACTTCACAAGTTGATGGAGGTCACATATTACCATCAGTGCCGTGATATAAATGCCACTCCATCTCCACCACTGTCTGAACTAATGAACTCATGGCCTTACCTGTTTTGTCTCAAGGGGATCTTTTTACATTTCCATTTGCTTACTGACATCTCACTGCTCCAAAGAATCATGGAGAGCATTGAAAGGAAAGGGAAGAGGATTCTAAGGTTTTTTCAAGAAAAGCCAACAAACAATGAGGTGCATACTGTTCTGTCAAAATATCAAAAGGGAAATTCTCTGGTCCTGTGCATCCTGCAACTCTTTTTAATGTCTTGAAGTTTGAACTGTATTGCAAAATATATATATATACTTTTTTTTTTTCTTTTTTAAGGTAGCAGCAACTGCAGCCGAAATGGAAAGAGATGGATTACCGGATTAACCCGCACTGATCATCCAAGGTAATTTGCTTTACTTTGTGTCTCTCAGTGTCTCCATTATACACACTATTCATTACTTTCTAGCTCTGCACATGTATACATCTTTGTCCTGTACTGTTTAATTTTTTTTGTTTTTTCTTTCACTTTTATGATCTATTTTAAAACTCAATTTTTGCCATCTCTGTTCCGGTATTCTATTTCACAGTTCTATTCTCACTCCTATATTCCTTCCATAGGAGTCCATTTTCCATCTGTTTTTTTTGTTTTGTTATTGTCTCGGATCCATTCTCTCTCTCCTTATTAGTAACTTCATTATCTTTTAGTTTATATTATTACTGTATCAATGTCTTTATTATTTAACAAGATCTACCTATGAACCATACTTTTAGAACACTTATTAATCTATGACCATGACACCAAACAAGTGGATGTTGTCAGTTGAAAGGGAAGTTGTCCTGGGCCCATGTTCAGAGGCATTTGTTGAGGGCCTGGCAGCATTGTTTGCGACCTATTACAACTTAAACCTTGCTTATCAGGATGAAGCTGCATGCACGCTGGAATTGATTCAGAGGTATGTCAGAGCATAAACTATTTATTGTAGACCTCCAAATTTTCTTGAATTTTTTAGGTTTTCCGGTTAGGATGGATTATCAGGATTAGATATTTTATGGAAATGTTTTCAAACAAACAAGAAAAAATTGCTAACCGCACACTGGATTGATTACAGACTACAAAAATTCTGGCAAAAATATTTTATTCACTGAATGGTGCAAAAAAGTGCAAGTTGTGTGTGGATTAAAAACTAGACAAGTATTGGTTTCAGCAAGTTACTTTCCTCAGTACTCACATTCCAGCAGAAATATACTTTTCTTTGAAGACTAATTAAGGATAATCTCCTGGATTCAGTTAGCAAAGGTAGAACACCAAGAGAGGATAGCAGTATAACATTACAAATGTACAACTGCAGCAAATAATCTATTACAAATATGCAAATAATTCAATACTACAAGCAATGCAAAACCATATAAAAAAAAAAAAAAATACAAAATAACAGAAATAACAGAAAAAAAGAACATATAAATAAAAAATACAAAATATTTATATATATATCAATGAAATAAGATAATTAAAAAGAATTATTACAGAATAATAATTATTTTAATAATTAAAAACAATACATTTATTCTTATCTGTCCCAAATTTTTTGGAGCGTGTTGCAGCTATCAAAATTTGTTTATTTACAAAAATACAATTAACTTGGTCAGTGAAAATATTGGAAATATGTTGTTTGTACTTTTTTTCAGTTAAATAAATTTGAAAGAGAATTAGCATCACCTATTCTTGATTTTATTACAAAAGTCCCATCTTTTCTGCAAATGTGCTTGCACTTCAATACAGTACAACTCTCCCAAAGCAATATCTTAAGGAGTTCATTTAACTGCTCTATAATCACGGGGTGCTCCCTTTAGAAAATGCGCTAGATTTAGATTTATACATAGATTTAGACGATAATTTACATTTTCTATAGCCAAATTTTTAGAAGTGCGCTTTTAAAAATGCTAAACACATGGATGGAATACCAGCATAGAGCTCAGTCTGTAGGCAATAATTATTGCTAAATTCTGCACATAATTTGTATAATAATGACATGTACATTTGTTTATTGTAAATATGGAAGGCTAAATTAAATATTTTCATATTAAAATTTCTGATAGTTAAATATCACCCTAAGTCTTCATTAAATGAAATGTGATTTAAAATGACAATTAGCTTTGTCTGACAAATTGTGTATTTTATTTTAGAGGAATTGTGGGCACTAATCAGGAAACTGGATCAAAAGTTGCTGCTGGAAAGCGAGACAAGAAAATCCATGGAATGAACCCACACGTATGCACACTGCTGTTAAAGCTCATGGACTTTGAATGGTTTGCCATTTAAAAAAAAAAAAAAAAAAAGTATTTCAATGGAATTGAAATAAGAGAAACTCATGGATTTGGCCATTTAAAGGTAGACACAGTTCAGACCATTTCTTTTGTGTTAGTTTATTTAAACTTTTTTGACTTTATTTAAAGAGTTTATGACTGAAGTTCAGTCACACTTTAGGTATATGTTCCCTTTACAATGAAATGCTGCTGTTCTCAGTGGTTCTTGTTGCGGAAGGAAGTAGTTTTCTTTCCTTTTTTTTCTCAAGTATTTCCCAGGCTAAAGCCTTTCATTTTTTGGGCAATCTGCATTTTTGTTTCTCCAAATAGGTTTTGAAAACTGGTGTTTATGTTAAATGGCCATTATTCTACAATAAATTGTTACATTAATGACAACCTGTTATTTTGAAGGTTTTATTGTTCACATTACACATTAAATTGACAAAAAGGGGAAGACTACTGAAATTTACAGCAAAAGTAGGTTTACACACAGCAGTGAAAAATCTCAACTGTAGTTAATTTAGTGAATTGAATTGCACAACAAATGCTCTAATTTACTGTAAAATGTATGTATGCCAGTACATGTAAGTTCACATTTGCTCTTGTAATTTCACTCACATTCATAAACATTATTTCTATTATAATTTTACAGCGTATATATATATATACAGCAGTGTGCTGTGTTTTTACAGTACAATTGTAGTTAATGATTTACAGTACTCTTGTAAATTTATAGTCTTACTGGCAACCAAAATTGCCAGTAAGTTGCTGTAAATTTTACAGTCATTTTTTTTTTACAGTGACTAATGTAGTTATTTACTACAATTTTATTAGTGTAAGAACAAATTTGCTGGATTCACACACTCAATTTAAGACAGAATTTAGGAATGACACTGGGAAGACATCCTGTTATACTGTGGTTTGACAAAAAGTCTGTGATCTTTACAAGAACTTACAAGATCTATACAAGACTAAATGTATGTAGTTCTGCTAATGTTTTGTAGATCACAAATAAATTATTACTAGTGTTTTGAAATGCTGTACTCTCCAGCAGTGTCTTACAAATCTTGCAAAGGCACTTTTGCAACTTGAGGCAGTCTTCCAACCAGGGGAGTGTTTATGCTAAGTCCTCTGTGGTCACACTGTTGCAGCTGCATTTTGCGTTTTATTCACACCAGTGCATAAAAATAAACTCATTAAAGAGTATCAAGTGAAAGGCTAGGATACATTGTTATAAAGGAGGACATACAATATACAGGGTTTCAAAACATTAAAACACATGCCAGCCTTTGTGGTCATTGCTACACAATACGCGTGTGTGTGTGTGTGTGTGTGTGTGTGTGTGTGTGTATGTCTTTGGGTTGGCATGTTTGTGTGGCTGTTCGTGCATGAGTTCTGAATGGGCCTTGCACCTGATCTATTTGTTTTCTCTTTGTTTTTGAACAGTATATCTGAGCTGCCTTGCTGTCTACTGCCTACACAGAACAGGCAGCATTCTAACAAAAATGGAACCTCATAAGTGACCAGTTTTTAATTCTCTACCAAGAATTAATTGCACCACACAAATAGTATTCATGCAAAGGGACTAAGGAGACACAGTTTGACATTAGCATGTTGCTAAGCAAGTGATGCTATCTCTAAAGAACATAAACATACATAGCACACACAAATATAGTGTTAAGTCCAAGATGTAGTCCATTTTTAATTTTTAACGATAACTTTTTATATGGAATTAAATTTATACAATGAAGGAGAAAGAAAAATGTTTCTTCCTAAATTTTAGAACAGTTTTTGCATCTAGAGAGTGTCGTGCTCATAAGGTTTTGGACCAGAGCTAAAATGTGTGTCCTAACTACAGTTTAAATTATATTTTTGTGTTTTTCATCAGCTAATTTATTATTTTGGCTCTTATCTGCACAATATTGCCATGATGATCCACAAAACAACAAAAGGCCCCAAGGCCCATCTAGAACTTCTCAATGTTGAGATGTATTCAGGTCTAATAGATCTACTCCAACATGACACACACAGATACTTATACACACACAGATTCCATGACCGTGTCAACGTTTCTGGCATGAGGCCGGCGCTCCATACACTGTAATTGTATTTATTAGTGTAAGCCAAAGGGTCAAGCTGAGATAAGGACATGTGTGTGCTGGTACAGGAATAACAACAGTCTTTGGCATCGAGTAGCTACCAAAGTCCCTCACACACTAAAGGGATATTTCACCCAAACAATTTAGATTCTGTCATCATTTACACATTTCACAACCCCATATGACTTTTTTCTTCCATGCATGAAACATAAAAAGAGATGTTAGGAAGAATATTGGCCACAGTCACAATTCACTTTCAATAATTGTTTGGAAAACAAAATGCTATTTGAATGCAATGTAAAGGGGAATGGTAACTGAAAATAACATT
This sequence comes from Xyrauchen texanus, assembly GCF_025860055.1. Lineage (NCBI taxonomy): Eukaryota > Metazoa > Chordata > Actinopteri > Cypriniformes > Catostomidae > Xyrauchen > Xyrauchen texanus. Next base: position 8,045,685 of record NC_068291.1, on the reverse strand, counting down.
CTGCTTAACATCTCCGTTTGTATTCCACAGAAATTCTCATAACTATCATAAATGTTTAAATGATTTCACTGTTTGAAATAATGTGTACAATTTACAAGTAATAACATTGAGTTTACATTAATTTGTATAAGATGGTTATGTTCGTAATTTTTTTGGTTCGCGATATTACGGAATTACATATATCGTCCCATCCCAACCTACTACAGTAGCCTACAATAATGCCTCGATAGCTGTTTGCCTATTGTTAACATCAACCAATGGCCCACACAGCCTGGTGACATCAGCCAAAAAGGAAATTAGTTTCAATGCAGAGACCAGAAACTTACCAGGAATATCATATATTTATTTTAATTTTTATCCCCTTCTCTCCCAATTTGGAATGCCCAATTCCCATTACTTAGAAGGTCCCACTACTCGTGGTGGCACGGTTACACACCTCAATCCAGGTGGCGGAAGACAAGTCTCAGTTGCCTCCGCTTCTGAGACAGTCAAGCTACACATCTTATCATGTGGCTTGTTGTGCATGACACAACGAAGAATCCCAGCATGTGGAAGCTCATGCTACTCTCCACAATCAACGCACAACTTACCACATGCCCCAGCGAGAACCACTAATCACGACCAAGAGGAGGTTAACCCATGTGACACTACCCTCCCTAGCAACCGGGCCAATTTGGTTGCTTAGGAGACCTGGCTGAAGTCACATATTTTTTATTTCTAAAATATTTCCAAAGTTTCCCACATTTTCCTTCCCTGATTCAGAACAATGACTGGGTGAACATACATTTATGGTGGCCTCTCCAATTTCATCCATTACTCCTCAGGTTTAAAGGAGGCTATCCATCCCATTATTGCTCCACAATTTCCTTTCATAAGATTACTACCAGACAACTAGTCATCTACCAGGAAAAAGCTCAAGCGTTCATTTCTCATGACAAATAATGAAACTAGAAACTCAAACAGTTGGTCAGACCAAGCAATTGAAAGTGTCATTTGAAATCGGTGAAGACTATCATTCAGGGACCAACAGAACAGTCCACAGATTGGACTACCTATGTTTATTAGAGCTAAAGTTGATACAAAGCACATCTTTGTAAAACACCACCCCATAAGTTCAAAAAACGTGTGGTGCATTTATGAGCAATTATTACTTGAAATGTAGCATAACAGAAAATAAGCATTGGGTGCAGTATGTCAAGTTTATATGGATAAAGGTGTTTAATTTAATATGGCAGAGCCAGATGCCATCCTGCTAAAATAAAGTTGGAAGGCAGTTTCTTTATTAATCATCTATTTTTGAATGAGGGCATCTATTCATATTGACTGGGAACTTGGTCTAATTTCATGTGTAATTGTGCACTTGCCAGTGTGTGATCTCTTGTGTAAATATGCAAAAGTTTTCAAGCAATCTACACTATCTCAACCAGTGGGTATATTTTAAAACAAGTCCTGTTAACAAATCCATCTTTAGCTTAAATAAACAGTGTAGTACACATTAAAAAAGGGAATCTTCTAATTTCCCATGTGAGACAATACAGTAGTAACAAACAAAAGAGGTGTACGTAACATTTAAAATTACAGTGTCTGTGTTTATTACTACAGTAATACAATTTTGTAGTTAGTATGTACAATTAAATATTTCATTGTTAACACTATGGTAAAAAGAATTATGTGTGATCACAAGGAAAACATTTAAGATGTAGTCAATTTTTTCTCAGGACTTACTAAAGTAAATAAACCGTAACATTTAAATATAAAGTTGCAAAACATAGAAATCTACTATATAAAAATGTAAGTTATATGATTCTTTATTTTTTATGCATCTTGGTCAACAAGGGTCTTTGTGCCCATGCAGTCAATTTATATTTGTATGCAGTATATACATTTATGTATTGACTTACCTTAAGTTGGAAAGGCTGGATTTCGTTTAGAGAGTGTCTTCTGAGTTTTTTAGTGAGGGTTTTCAGCATTCTGCCAGTCTTTGATTGTTCTCTGCTTTGTTTAAAGATCACTTCTTCAAATTACACATTCATATATGAAGCTCGGTGTTTCATCAGCTCTTTCTAAGCAACCTTCTGAAACAGTCAGTCAATGGGATGTCCAGCCCCATGTAAACAAACTCATACTCAAACACAAATAAACAAACATCATGAATTCCCAGTGACGAAACAACAACTGTTCTCCGTGCAGAAGAGATAAGATCTGTTTTTAACGTTGATTCAAGAAATTATCTTCAGTTGGTCTAAACATCCGTTACCTTGAAGAAGGAAATTCATTTAAAAATAACTGTGTTGTGTTGAACTGATCAGCGACAGTGGAATTCTTCAGCAAATTGTAGTTTTTAAAATATCCACATGGTTAAAATGAATGTTAATCTTACTCCGAACGACAGATGGACGATGAAGTTGAAGTGTATATAAAATATATACACGCACGCATATGCACACACACTAACACACACTGACATATACACACACAGGCCTACGTATGCGCGCTACATGTTCTACGCGCAAAATAACCGCGCGCTCTCATTGGCTATTTAATCCAATGATGTCATTGCGTTTTTAAACTGGGAGGAGCCTTAGCTTCTTGAAGGGATATGGCGAGGTTGCAGGGTCCTGGGGTCAAGCGTGATGATTTTCTTAGGCAAAAGTAGAGCACTGTAACCTACACGCTGATTTGAGCTGCACTGCTGTGAGTGTTTGTATCTGTTAAGGATATAAAGAGTTATATTTCCTACTTGAATATATGCACACTGCTTGCAGGAACAATTTTCTTCATGTAGGCTTATTTTTGTTATTTTGTTTTAAAATAAATGATAAAGGAATGTTTTGATGAAAATTCAGTAAAAAAAAAGAAAGAAAGTTGTGAGGGACTCTTTAACACCGCACTTGGGGGGGAAGGCCCCTAGGGGGTTTATAATTATCTCGTGTAGATATAGGGGCAATAGTTACAGTGCAAAATTTGTCAACTTATGCAAATAATTTTGAAACAGCAAGATTAAAAAAATTAAGATAATGCTTACTCAAAATCACTACTTCAGAAAAGGGTGCACGATCTCCTGTTAATTTCAAACACATTTGGCATTTTATTACATCTCAATTATTCTGTAAACAAATTATTCTCCATTGTGATCAGTCAATGTGAGCCCATTTAGAAAATGTTTCAAAACAAATATATTCCTAGTTTTTGCTATTAGTGTTTTTTGGGAGAAAATCAAATCAAAGGAGCCTTTAGCCCCATTGTGCACTACTTTAGATTGAGTACACAGATTACAAAAATAAAGTAATTGTAATTAGATTACATTATATTTTAACCCATGTGGCAGCAGTTCAATGCATTGAATCATTCAGATACGGGTCATGAGCTTCAGTTAATGTTCATAACAACCATCAGAATGGGGTAAGAAATGTGATCTCAGTGATTTTGACTGTGGCATGATCTTTGGTTCCAGACAGACTGGTTTGAGTATTTCTGTAACTGCTGATATCTTGGTATTTTCCACCCGACCTAAAAAGCTTTGCCATCTGTCTAAAAACCACTATGACCAGAGGCTTAGTAAAACAAGGATAAATATTGGAGATGCCTTTGGAGGATGGAGACTTCTTAAAGCCCAGAAAAAAAGGGGTCATATAATGAATGGTACATGCACTTTTTCAAGTTGATTGTACTGAAATGTGTGTTGCTGTGCCTGTACACAACCATCCTATTATGATAAAAATCCATCCAGTGTTTTTGTTTTAATCTCCTTATATATTTTCCCCTGCCTCAAATCGAGCCGTTCGACCGTGTGACGTCACACGGTCGGACGCCCCTCCCAGGATTGTTGATTGACAGCAGTGTTTCAACACAGACCCGCCCTCGCTCGTGAGCGAGCTGTCAATCATAGTCCGTCATCATTGTTGATACACTGGAGCAGAATGGCGCCTAAGCGATTGTGGTGTTCTGTTCTTCGGTGTAATAACGAACACAGCAGTCATTTTGATGTTCCTAAATCTGAACCGCTGAAGACGCAGTGGCTGAGTTTTGTTTACGTTGGGAATATTCCCCACGAGCAACGTCAATGCGTTCATGTTTGCGCGAATCATTTTTCACCAGACTGCTTTATAAACGAGGGTCAGTATAAAGCTGGTTTTGCTAAGAAGCTGCTGCTGAAAAAAGATTCGGTACAAACTATTTATATTCCCTCTGCACCTCCATAAGAAGTAAGTGTAACGTTTTATTAACCTTTATATTAATCTTTGCAAATCGCTTGCACGCTTCACAATGAATGTGTCTAATGTTTACACTCAGGGTATATTACGGCATGTTTTCGATAACGTTACGACGTTCTCAATATAATTCATAATCCCATGTTTATAATGAACAACGCGTTATGGTTATTGTGTTATTACAAATTGTGTATGCAGGTGTTACAGTTAACATGGTAACACTAAGTTACACCTGGTTTACTTGTATGTTACTGATTAAGAAGTAATGTCAAAAAAACAGTTATAACTGCATGAAGATGAATGGTAACACAATACTGGCAAAATACTGTTTACATCTTGCAAATGCATATGATTCAAGACTATTAATACTCTAATTGATGTTATCTGATCACTTATTTTTGCTTTCGTATAGGCAAGCACATCTGAAGAATTGGACATTGGACTCCACGTGCGTTGTGTCAAAAACGCCCCCAGAACGGAGGGGCGGGGTGACCAAAGCTCATTATCATTTAAAGTCATATGCACTGAAACGGCGTGCTGAAAACAGAGCTGTTTTTGAGCAGGTAAAATTAGTGTTTTCTTAAAATACTAATGAGAATTTTTAATAAAAGTATATTACAAAGTTTTCATTTAGACCCTAAAGATTCATATTAACTTGTACAAAAATGGCATTATATGACCCCTTTAATGCTGATGCTGAGTTGGCAAATTTGTGTCAACATTCTGGCAACCTGCATGAGTTCGAGTCTGGGGTGGGGCAGACAACTCTCCAATAATTTGAATTTGGACTGCAGTACCCATTTCAAGTGCTTGTTGTCAATCTTACATATAGCACCTTTAAATACATTTTCTTTAAATGATTTAAGCAACATTATGTCAAAGTGGTACAAGATAATCCTTCTGAAATTCATGTGACATCAAATAAACAAAAGTTAGGTCAGAAGTAATCCAAAATTAATCAGATTAGATCATCTAAAAACAGTAATCTAAGAGATAATTTTAACCATTTTAGACATTTAATTTGTAATCAGTAACAGACTACAATTCAGAATTAATCTACTGTACCCAGTACTCCTTAAAAGTGAATGTATCAAGCCAAAACTATTAGATAAAAAATGAAGGTTATAAATAAAATCTATCTTAACAAGGACGAAATTCTATAGTTGTGACCAAATACATTTCATTCTAAAATGGGTTTCAATGGCTTTTTTAAATAAATAAAAAAATAAAATTAATGGGCCATTTTATTTAATAAAATGACCCAGTGAAATGTGTATTGTGTACTTTGAAACTTTTTTCCTATGAAAAGTTTCAATACTAAAGTAAAGTACAGGTGAAACTCTAAAAATTAGAATATCGTGCAAAAGTTCATTAATTTCAGTAATTCAACTTAAAAGGTGAAACTAATATATTATATAGACTCATTACAAGCAATGTAAGATATTTCAAGCCTTTATTTGATATAATTTTTATGATTATGGCTTACAGCTTATGAAAACCCCAAATTCAGAATCTCAGAAAATTAGAATATTACATGAAATCAATAAAAAAAGGATTTTAAATACAGAAATGTCAGCCCTCTGAAAAGTATAATCATGCATATGTACTCAGTACTTGGTTTGGGCCCCTTTTGCATTAATTACTGCCTCAATGCGGCGTGGCATGGATGCTATCAGCCTGTGGCACTGCTGAGGTGTTATGGAAGCCCAAGATGCTTCAATAGCGGCCTTCAGCTCTTCTGCATTGTTTGGTCTCATGTCTCTCATCTTTCTCTTGGCAATGCCCCATAGATTCTCTATGGGGTTCAGGTCAGGCGAGTTTGCTGGCCAATCAAGCACAGTAATACCATGGTCATTGAACCAGGTTTTGGTACTTTTGGCAGTGTGGGCAGGTGCCAAGTCCTGCTGGAAAATGAAGTCAGCATCTCCATAAAGCTTGTCTGCTGAAGGAAGCATGAAGTGCTCTAAAATGTCCCGGTAGACGGCTGCGTTGACTCTGGACTTAATAAAGCACAGTGGACCAACACCAGCCGATGACATGGCTCCCCAAACAACACAGATTGTGGAAACTTCACACTGGACTTCAAGCATCTTGGATTGTGTGCCTCTCCATTCTTCCTCCAGACTCTGGGACCTTGGTTTCCAAATGAGATGCAAAATTTGCTCTCATCAGAAAAGAGGACTTTGGACCACTGAGCAACAGACCAGTTCTTTTTTTCTTTAGCCCAGGTAAGACGTTTGACATTTGAAGCCCATGTCCAGGACCCGTCTGTGTGTGGTGGTTCTTGATGCAGTAACTCCAGCCTCAGTCCACTCCTTGTGAAGCTCCCCCACACATTTGAATGGCCTTTTCCTGACAATCCTCTCCAGGCTACGGTCATCCCTGCTGCTTGTGCACCTTTTTCTTCCACACTTTTCCCTTCCACTTAACTTTCTTTTAATGTGCTGTGATACAGCACTTTCAGAACATCCGACTTCTTTTGCAATTACCTTTTGAGGCTTTCCCTCCTTGTGGAGGGTGTCAATGATGGTTTTCTGCACAACTGTCAGGTCAGCAGTCTTCACCATGATTGTGAATTCAACTGAACCAGACTGAGAGACCATTTAAAGGCTCAGGAACCCTTTGCAGGTGTTTTGCTGATTAGAGTGTGACACTTTGAGCCTACAATACTGAACCTTTTCACAATATTCTAATTTTCTGACATTCTGAATTTGGGGTTTTCATAAGCTGTAAGCCATAATCATCAAAATTATATCAAATAAAGGCTTGAAATATCTTACTTTGCTTGTAATGAGTCTATATAATATATTAGTTTCACCTTTTGAGTTGAATTACTGAAATTAATGAACTTTTGCACAATATTCTAATTTTTCGAGTTTCACCTGTACAATATCTCCCAAAATAATACTTAAGTGTGGTAATAATGTGCAATTTCTCATGTGCAACCTCGAAACATTCAACAATCAATGCTTCAGGATCTGCACCATAAATATCCTCTTGTTGAAAAATCTTGCTAATACACCATGTTATGGCCATTTGATTGTAATTCTGGCCAAATAAATATGTTTAATTCCCATGGAAGTTGTTTTGTGTTCATGAAAATGTAATTTAAACAAACAGCAACTTTGCATACACTATATCTAATATGATTCACTGTCTGGTTAATTTTTTATATTTCTGATAATTGCAATTTAAGGACTTATGGTTAATTTGTATTGGTACTTGATGGTCACAGCAATTGGAAATAAATGAGTTACATTTTCAGTTACATACAGTAAGCTAGTCATACATTAAGTATGTAAAGCCAGAGGAATGTTACTGCATAACACCCCAACATAAACACACATACATACACTCATTGTTTACAGTAATGAGACATTAAAACATGCTGAGCAAGTTCATGTCACATCACCTTAAACAAGGGGTATGTTATCTGAGAGCTGCATGAGCCCCAACAAATACACACACACACACACACACACACACACACACACACACACACACACACACACAGAAAGAGTCCAAAAATAAATATTTTGATTTGTTTTATTCTTTTCCCTTGCCAAAAAAAACCAACAAATTTTGGTATATTATACATTAAAAGAATATTCTGGGTTCAATACCAGTTAAGCTCAATCGAGGAATGCTATAACTGTTTAAATGTTAAGTTAGACAAACGTCTAACTAGGCTACTCTATTTTCATGTTTTTTTTTTTTTTTTAGGAAGCAGTCCATAAACCAAACAGTTTACGGTAATGGGCTCAAATCCGTATGTCGTCAATAGAGGGCGATATATGACTAATAACTGATTGACATCTCAAACTGCTCTTTTAAATATAACAGTATATTGTGTAATAGCAGAACACATTTTAAATCTTGATATAAGAATCTATCTATCCATCCATCCATCCATCCATCCATTCATCCATCTATTTAAACTGTTATTTAATTCATTTATTATTACTATTACTTAACACTTTACAATAGTTTATTTTAGGCTTCATTTATTACAGTTTATTACAGTTTTTCTCAATTGCTTTGGCTCAATTCTCAAATGAGAATTATTTATTTTTTAGTACAAATCTCTGAACAATTATCTTGTTAACACCATATTTTAATTTCTTAATCATTTAAGCAAATTGCACATGTTTTGGCACATGCGTGCAAAAGTGTAAGCACAATTGACTACAATTTTCACAACAGTGTTGATCTTGCTGATCAACACTGTTGATTCTCAATTAATTGTCACATTCTTCACAACTTCTAAACATTCTTTCATCATGTGAGCCATCACCTGCAAAATGATCCATTTAATTATAAAAATGTGTCAGACTTGTATATTCCATAAATATCTATGACATGGAATGTGCGTTGAGTTGTTGAGTTTTTTTTTTTTTTTTTTTGTGGCAATATTCTGTTCACTATATATGACTTTACATGTGCGTTGTGATGTTAAATAAAACAGTTTTGACAATTACAGTTTAGAGAATGTTAAGACTGTTTAAAAATTTTTGGCCAAAGCGATTCAGAAAAACTGCAATTCCCATTTGGTGAGAAAATGTCAGTTTTAGCCTGCTTATTAGTCATGGCCAAAAAAAGGCAACAATATCAAACAAATCTGTTACATCTACATCAGTGTTTTTCTTTGGACTCTCTTTGTGTCAAACTGCACTAAAAAAATCTGATAACATGTGGAGAGTTGTAACCTTCACACCCATGTTGCAGTACACAAACACACTCAGCATACTTGTCCTGAAAGACACTGACTTTCCAGGTGCACACATCCCACACCGCCCACCGCTCTCTGGACCGCTTCTGACTGTCTACTCCTCCCCTGCGGCCTCCCTCCCTCTCTCACCCACTGACCCACTGGCGGAAAGTGTGGGCATTGTGCGTCCAAGAGTCCACTTTTAGAATGCCAGATGGCTCTTTTCTTCCCTAATCACTCTATAAAAAGGACACACTTACATAAATCGACCACCACTAAGAATGCTGGACATGTGGAGTTCTTCAAGGGAACAAAGGAAGAATATTTGTACAAAATCAAACAACAATTTTTATGGCAACTATTTGTGTTTCTTTTCAAAACAACACATGACGTGTGTTTAAAGTGAAATTAGTCATTTTTAAAATGATGAACCAGTCAATATTCATAATAAAATGTGAATAATTTATGTGAAATTTATGTAAAATCTGAAATAAACTATTCGTGATTACACTGGCAACATTTTACCATGAATATTTATTACTTACCTTTTATTCACAGATTTTATTCATACTTTATTGTGTACTGGATGTAAAGGGATAGTTCACCCAGAAAGGAAAATTATTTTTGAGTAAAAATTATTTACTCACCCTTGAGTTGTTCTAAACCCATATGACTTTCATTTTCCCATGAAACATTCAATTTTAGACTATGTAAGCAAGATGCAAGAGACTAAGATACTGCCTAACATCTCATTTTGTGTTCCATAGAAAAAAAGAAAGTCATATGGGTTTGAAACTACATGAAAGTGAACTATCCTTTTACAGCAAGCACAGGAACAACAGCTTATGTTATGTGCGACTGAACACTGTGTTGAATAATTGCCACTGAAGTACCTCCTCTTTCTCTTTTCCACACCTATCCCTCTAAAAGTGACCTTGAACACATTTCATGTGGATCTAATGTCATGTGACCCAGAAAGAGCAAAACATTAGGTTACCTTTTCCATTTTGGCAACAAAGTAAAATGTCACTGAAATTTATAGCACAAATCATGACTTTCATGTGCAAATTTTTCAATTCTTTGATGTCATGGTTGTATGACCCTTGTAGTTATCCTTCAGATGTGACATTGCTGGTGACATAAAATGATCTTATCATGAAAAATGTGTAGGTGTACAACTAATATATCAGCATATTGCTTGTTCGAAGGTTTGTCAAATATGTTTGTTACTGCAATCAAAAATTCATTGCCTTTTCAAAGATTCAAAGTGTTCCAGTGATCTGTAATTTTTACATATTTACAAAATATGACACTCTTTTTTTAATGTTAATAATTTGTAAACATCTACAGTACATTAAAATAACATTTATCAGGTAAATCGATTGTATGTACAGAGACTTGATGCACATCATAGTGAATTTTTGGACAGAATAAATCATGGTCAACATTTAATTTTAAGTTTGCGATGTAAAAAATATTTTTTACATGTAATTGATCAGTGCTTGCTTAAAAGTTGCTGCCACATGTACATGCCAAGGGCATTGTTATGCGGTTATAAAACTGCTCTAAATGGCTGTTAGCACATTGCTAGGTGGTTGCGAGTTTGTTGTCTGCAGGGTGTTCTGGTGGTTGTTATGTGGTTACTTACAGACCCATGTCAAAAGAGCCCACCCTCGGGTCGATAAGATTTTATAGTTCCATAGGTTTGGCTCGAGTTGCTTCTTCAATGTAAGATTATAGTATATTTTGTTTTGGTGAAATAATGCCAAAAAAGTTGAGTCAGATCTCTTAGAAAAGTAATAACACACCTCTCCTCAACAAACTGCATGATTTCAGGTATGATTCATGTTCATAGCACAAATAGTACAGGACAAGATTGGAAAAGTTTTATACATAGGGTTAACTGATTGCTCAAATCAATTTTGAGCACTTTTGCTTCCTTAACAAGCACCATAGAGAATGGACGCAAACAGTAATATTCCAGCACCTCGCTTCTGTACCTAACTCCTAAAAGGCATTTTATAAATTCCTTGTTCTAGTATTGAGATGCATTAACCTGTTTTACCCTTGTATGTAAAGCAATTTTGTATCAACAGCCTCAATGACACGTGAACTTAAATGACAAGAGTAAACAGTGTTTGCATTGTATTCCTATGATTTTAGTGTCTTAAAGATTTGACTAAGAAAAGTGAGGCTTTATGTCAGGTCAGAGATAGAGAGAAACCCTTAGAAACCCAAATAGTGGAGGCACTCTGATATGATGTGTTCCAGTGACTAAAACATGGCTAATACAAAGTTAATAAAGGCATGGATGTGTTTGGTGTGCTACTGCCTGCATAACCTTGGTAATAGTTGCTAGGTGATGGAAGGCATGGAGACATAAGGTGTCAATTTTTACCTCAGAGCAGGATTTTGCAAATGGTTAAGCTTTCAATCTTTGTTTTTGCTGGTGACTAAGTGACCCAATTTTTTTTTTTTTTTAAAGAAAAAGAAAACAATTTTGACACATAAAGGAATAGTTCACCTAAAAATGAAAATTCTCTCATAATTTACTCCTCCTCATGCCATCCCAGATGTGTATGAATTTCTCTCTTCTGCAGAACACAAATGAAGATATTTATCTCAGCTCTGTTGGTCAATTCAATGCAAGTGAATAGTGGCCAGAACTTTGAAGCCAAAAAAGGACATAATGACAGCATAAAAGTAATCCATACAACTCCAGTGGTTAATCCTGTGTCTTTAGAAGCGATATGATTGGTGTGGGTGGTCAATGTTTAAGTAATTTTTTACTATAAATTATCCTCCTTGCCCATTAGGTGGCGACTTATATATTGATCTGGTTCTCACCCACACCTATCATATTGCTTCTAAAGACATGGATTTAACCCCTGGAGTCATATGGATTACTTTTACATAAAGCCTTTATGTGCTTTTTGGACCTTCAAAGTTCTGGCCTCCATTCACTTGCATATTCATAGCTATTCTTCTAAAAATCTTTATTTGTGTTTGGCAGAAGAAAGAAAGTTATAACCATATGAGATGGCATGAGGGTGAGTAAATAATGAGAGATCTTTTTTATTTTTGGTTGAACTACCCCTTTAAATCACACTTCAAAATGTCTTTATTTTAGTTTATCAAATAAAATAAAAAACAGCACCTGCAAACAAATGGTGCAAGACCTTATTTCAGAACTTCACTTCCTGAGCCATCTTTGCAATTATTTTTAACGTTCACCTGGTGTTCTACCAAAGTAATCACAGCTGTAATTATGGACATGTTCCAATACATAATATTTGACAACCAAAAAGTGTTTAAATAATTTTTGTCTCCATTTTGAACAGTTAATCTATTGTTATATTATTTAAAACCTAAAACACATTCTGTTTATGATATTTTATCTTTACATAAAATAAATTGCTTTTGTTTTGATATTTTGATTGATATTTTCATAGAAATTGTCATATCTAATTCTTTGAAATATTTGCATTTATGATTAAATATTACATACTGTACATATTAATATGCATAATGATTATAAAGGCCACTGTTATAATATAGTATAATATTATCAGGTGGACAGTAGGATAAGTGAGTATATTGGATCTTGCTGAATGTAAAACTGAAAAGAAAGAAAGAAAGAAAGAAAAAAAGGAAGGAAAGAAAAAAGGAAGAAAAGAAACAAAAATAAATCAAGCAAGAAAGAAAGTTAGACAAGAGACACAACTTTATTCCTCCACAAGCACAGTTTATTAACAGAGTTTGCTGTTTTTCCATAACCTCTTTAATCATTTTCCATATGCAACAGGTCTAAACATTTTTAATATTCCCACTGACGTGCGGTCTGGGTAGGCAAACTAGGCACTGCCTACCCTGCCAAAATTCAAAAATAAAATGTTTATTAAATAATAAACTTGTATTTATATTTTTACTTTTTATTCTTGTGATTTATATATGCAATATGTGTGTTATTCCAATTGTTTAGACGTTATGATGACAAATGTAGCAGTTACGCATAATCAACTAAAAACAAATGGTAGAATAAGCAGTGCTTTTACGGTCCATTCATTGCAGACGACAAGCGGAAAACCCATGTTGCGCATGCGCGCTTCGATCCTGTATTCTTTAACACGTACGGCAAAAAGCACAAATCTGCTGTGCCTTTTGACGTAAATATGTTATGCCCGTAATCATCTCCGTTACGTATCAGACATGGACCAATTAAAATCAAGATATTCCTGGACATTTGCGTAGCTGACGTCATTACATCACAGCTAGCGTAGCCTACATGCCTAATCCCCGCCAAATTCAAAATCAAAATGACAGCACCGGCTGTAATCACGGAATTAAGAAATTTTTCCAAGCTCGATTTTAATTCCAAATATGAGTTAATTGCAAGAGGGAGGTCTACGCCAGCCTTAGATGGACTAGTACAGCAAAAGGGCCCAAAAATTATCCGATCATTTCAAACTGATTGGTATGTAAGAAAAGATTGGCTATGTGGCTGTGCGCTTGTGTGTGTGTGTGTGTGTGTGTGTGTGTGCGTGAGAGAGAGAGCGAGAGAGAGAGAGAGTACACTATATACATCCTGATTTGTACATTTCTTGATATGCCGCGCTTGTGCGTAACGTTCACTGTTTACGCGCTTTTGTGTGTGTGTGTGTGTGTGTGTGTGTGTGTGTGTGTGTGTGTGCGTGAGAGACAGAGAGAGTACACTATATACATCCTGATTTGTACATTTCTTGATATGCCGCGCTTGTGCGTAACGTTAACTGTTTACGCGCTTGTGTGTGTGTGTGTGTGTGTGTGTGTGTGTGTGTGTAGAGAGAGAGAGAGAGAGAGAGAGAGTACACTATATACATCCTGATTTGTACATTTCTTGATATGCCGCGCTTGTGCGTAACGTTCACTGTTTACGCGCTTTTGTGTGTGTGTGTGTGTGTGTGTGTGTGTGTGTGTGTGTGTGTGAGAGAGAGAGAGAGAGAGAGAGAGAGTACACTATATACATCCTGATTTGTACATTTCTTGATATGCCGCGCTTGTGCGTAACGTTCACTGTTTACGCGCTTTTGTGTGTGTGTGTGTGTGTGTGTGTGTGTGTGTGTGTGTGTGTGTGTGCGCGTGAGAGAGAGAGAGCGAGAGAGAGTACACTATACACATCCTGATTTGTACATTTCTTGATATGCCGCGCTTGTGCGTAACGTTCACTGTTTACGCGCTTTTGTGTGTGTGTGTGTGTGTGTGTGTGTGTGTGTGTGTGTGAGAGAGAGAGAGAGAGAGAGAGTACACTATATACATCCTGATTTGTACATTTCTTGATATGCTGCGCTTGTGCGTAACGTTCACTGTTATTACGTATTATTAGCTTAAACAATAAATCAGGTAATCTGGCTTTCATAACTCAGTGCCTAGCCTCTTTAAGACATCACCGCACGTCACTGAATATTCCCCAGCATTGTCAGCAATTGTCGGCAAAATTTGATGAAGTCAAAAAAAGCCATTGAAGTTTACAAAACTGTAAGGGCAAAACATTTAGAACTCTATCCCCTAACTGAATTGTTTGTTGCTGTTGTTTTTTGTGTTCTTGTTTGTTGTTAGTTTTTTAATATCTAACATTGCTCTTACTATTGTATTTTTGGCCTAGTTATACACACCATCGCATAAAATATGATTGGGTGTTGATTTAATTTTGTGGGTAAGAGGTAATGTTTTTTTCTGTGTTATTATTCAGATTGTTTATTTAAAATAAATTATAATCATTTAAATATTTTAAATAAAAGGATGACACTTTATAAGGTTTAAAGGATATTTTTATAAAGTAAGAAAATGATTTACCCCCACAAAAATATATTAAACAAATATATTTATTTAAAAATAAATATACAGCTGAAAATTCAATTGATGTTGCAACTATTGCCCTTTAAACAGACTGTACACCCCAAAATTTAAGTTCTGTCATCATTTACTCAACCTCATGTTCCAAAACATGTATGACATTCTTTCTTCTGTGGAACACATAGGGTATTCAGAAAATGTTAGGCAGAATGTTAGGGACTGACAGCATCAGTCACAATTCATTTCCATTGAATGGAAAAAAGATCTGTGTCAGCACTCTCTGGTGTTCCACAGAAGAACGGAAGTCCTACAGGTTTGGAACAACATGCGGGTGAGGTAATGAGGAGATAACGTTCATTTTTGGGTGAACTGTTCCTTTACTGGAAAGTTCATTTCTGAGACTGTTTTACAATAATGAATGGACTGATCCTTCTTTGTCCTCCCTGATTTCTTTCATTCATTCATGTTTTCTTCCCTCTCTCTCTCTCTCTCTCTCTCTCTCTCTCTCTCACTCTCTCTCTGCCTCTTCTTTCTCCTCATGGCAGATATCAGCATCCTACTCTCCCCTCAGTGGGAACAGGAGCCAGCACACTCCCACTACCATTTGCGTCACGGAAAGGAGAGAGGCTTCCGAAAGTGGAGGACAGATGGGAGACACATTCATTGATGCCTAGATCCACACGGCCTGCAATGGAGGCATTTGATACTCCTGTACCAATGCATTAGTGAGTGGTAAAGTGAGATTTGTGTGCATAAGATACAGATAAATAATGTGAAACTTAGGGATGATTTCCTTATTAGAGTATGTGGGTATTTGCTACCTAATAAAATTCATATTTGTGGCCAAGTTTTGTCTTTTGTCTAATAAAAACCTTTTGAATTTATTTTCCAACCTGTAACCTGAAAAAAATAACTTTTATCAGTGCTTAACCATTCATGAACATCTGTGAGCTATTTTTAAAGGACAACTTGTGAAGGCAGTGTTTCCTGTGAAAAATATTTTCCTTGCAGTAGCATTGTATAAATGATTTCTTGAAATGCTTTTCAAGAGGGTACAACATCATCTGGTTCTCTGAATTGCTTGTTGCCGTGGCAACCTGATGCACATCTGTATGACATCACAGCCCACTCAGTCAACTACAGGGCACAGAATGAGAGTGCGCTCTGAATGAGCACCTGCAGTCTGTAAGAGTCTCTGACAGTCATACGTTCTCTGTTATTTGACACATTTATTTAAATAAATGTTACAAAAACAAACAAAATATACAAATTTATGTTTCTAAAAACTATTATTATTACTGGGTGAAATGTGCTGACAGTAATGTAATTATTAGTGCAGTCAGTCATTTAAAATATTCAATGCAAGTGAATAGTGGCCAGAACTTTCAAGCCAAAAAAGGACATAATGACAGCATAAAAGTAATCCATACAACTCCAGTGGTTAATCCTGTGTCTTTAGAAGCGATATGATTGGTGTGGGTGGTCAATGTTTAAGTAATTTTTTACTATAAATTTTCCTCCTTGCCCATTAGGTGGCGATATGCACTTAGAATGTGAATTGTCAAAAACAAAAGAAGAATGTGAACGTGAATGTGGAGATTTATAGTGAAAAGGACTTAAATATTGATCTGGTTCTCACCCACACCTATCATATTGCTTCTAAAGACATGGATTTAACCCCTGGAGTCATATGGATTACTTTTACGCTGCCTTTATGTGCTTTTTGGACCTTCAAAGTTCTGGCCTCCATTCACTTGCATATTCATAGCTATTCTTCTAAAAATCTTTATTTGTGTTTGGCAGAAGAAAGAAAGTTATAACCATATGAGATGGCATGAGGGCATTTAAAATATTGAATCTTGATTAATAGCATGATTTTTCATAGTTAATCATGATTAATCACACATTTTGAAAGTGCTGAAATTTCCCACTATATATACTTCTTTTCAGAGGGGTTACCAGGATATCATGTTTGGGGGGGCATTTGGCTTGTTTGGGGGGGCAACATAAACAATTGAAAAAATCAGCTCAAAATTAAGCTATACTACACACAATCTGTTTTAGTGCATATCTTTTTCTAAGCCAGGAACCCAGAGATAGGCACAGGGCCCCTATTAGACTATAGGGCTTAAACTGGATTTTTGTTGTGTCAGACCTCACTCATCTGCTAGCTGATGGAAAAATATGCACAAAACAATCCACTTTTAAATTGTAATTTATCATCAGATGCAGAGGCGTTTCCAGCATTGAAGGACATCCGGGGCTTAACCCAGACAATTTTATTTTCACACTAGCAACCACTTCCCTGTAGTCCAAAGCTGGTGAGAGGGTATTCTTTGAGTTTTGCTCTGGCTGGGCCTGTTTCTACAGTTCCTAAATCTTCCACTCTAGTACTATCCTCAACATCCTCTCTCCTCCCTGAATCATCTGTGATGCAAAAGAACAGATACAGCACATAACTTATTGCAAATCAGCTTCAAACAACTAATTCATCAAGTGCTACATATGTCAAATTGTAGACCAATACCATTGAAGAAAATGTATTGGGAAGAGCAGATCAGTGGGATTGCCCTAAGATCTATCATGATTCTTGAATTTTCATGTACATTAACATAAAGTCATCACAAAAGAGTTATATTATAGTGAGTAAAGTGAGGTAAAAAAAATATATTGAATATAAATAATTTATATTTTTTGACATAAATAGTCAAAATGATGTATAAGATCCTAAGTTAAAGCAATACATGAATGACTTTAGTCTAAGTTCATTGACACACTATGGCATCGAGCTGTATATAATTCTCATCATCTCTATGAGAATAATTCATCTGTCAAAATCCTTTCATTAGGATCATTGAGATAAACAATGTTTCACTTTTAACTTTCTCTAAAGTAAAGTGACTTAATTGTTACCAGTTTCCATGCCTGATTCTGGCACAGCTGCTGCTGCTCCTCAGTCTGTAGCTCATCTTTGCTACACTCTACAAAACCATTTAATCAAATCAAAGTGTATATTTCCTACAAACTAATATCACAAAACAAGTCACACATACATTTTATGTTAATGCTTATTGGTTATCCTTGGCGAAAACAACATCTGATAAACAATAAAAGTACGCGCTGAACGGAGCTCGAACCACGGTCTCCGGCGTGAGAGACGAGTGCATTAACTCGGAGCTACCAAGCTGCGTCAATCTAAACAAGGAGGTTAGAGGCTACAACTCTTGAGGTTTAGCCTACTGTGGGTGAAAGCCAGCTAGATGATGATCTTAAGACTTTAAGGACAAAAACAAATGTGAATTCTTACCCACTGACTTCTTTCGGAAAAATCCCCAAAGCCTCATTTGCTTAATTTTTGCTGTCTTTCCTGCTAATTGCCGTTAACTCGCCACTAAGTAACATTAGTTGATGTCAACGACTGTGCAAGCTCCTCCTCTACCTGCTGCATATTCAACAGAGAGGAAGAAACGGAGTCGCCCATAGGCTACCGACAGCAAAGGAACTTATTCTATAGGCGAGATTATGCCTATGTCTATTTTTACAGGCTGTATGCAGTATGTGCAAAGCCAAAGCACAATGAAATAAGGCAACTTATGATTTCGGGGGTTTACATAGGCTTTTGTTCGGTTTCATATTTGTCAGTCAACTATTCAAAATACATTCGGGGCTACACTCAAAACAACAGATGGACAGATTATTTCTCAAATTCTCAGGGGAGGCAGAGCTTATCCTAGGGGAGGCACTGCCTCCCCCAGCCTCCCCCTAGACATGCCCCTGCTACTTTTCCTGTTAAAATGCATTCATGGCAGTCTCTGTAGGAGAGCATAGTTCCTCATCAGCCTCTCCTACAATGAAAGATGAACCACTCAGCTGCAGGGCAAAGTCAAGGTATTCAGGTACTAATCCTACCGCCAGGCATCATGGAGGAGACCGACTCATTCAAACTCATTGTATGTACCCTTCCCCAACGTCCCACAAAAATCATCATAAACTTTTTAGGTTCCCGGCATCCCGAAGGGGGGGAAGAAAGCGACGTGTCAAGCATGGGAGCAGGCCTTTTCTCTCTCGCAAATACTGCTGAAACGAGGTGGAGCCTGGCGAATTAAATCACGTAGCCGAGTCAGATGGTCCTGGTCAATCAGCGCCACAGTTGGATAGCGAAAGCCATGCGTCCAAGCTCCGTGCGAGAGGCACTAATGGCACAATAATTTTCGACGTACGGGCTTCGCAGCGGGGGGAGCAGTAAATAACGCGTTGGGAGGCAGAAGCACGTTCCGAGGCTTGGGTACTGAGAAAAGACTCAAAGCACATACCTTGTTCCGCGCAGCTGTCAGGGGGCGGGTTCTGGCCCTCGCGAAAATGGGGCAAAGCGATGATCCGGAGGCCTTCATCGACCTATTCGAGAGAATTGCGGAGGTATGGAGGTGGCCTCCCGATCAGTGGGTGGTGCGCCTATTGCCCCTGCTTTCCGGGGAGGCGCAGCTGGCGGCACAACAACTTCCCGCCGCCAGCCTCCTGGACTATAACAACCTTAAGAAGGCCATCCAGCAACGGGTCGGTCGGACCCCGGAGCAGAGTCGGCAGCTATTCTGCTCATTGAGCTTCGAGAAGGACGGCCGCCCGTTTGCGTTTGAGCAGCAGCTCCGTGACGCCTGCCGGAAGTGGCTGTTGGTGGGGGGGGAACCTGCGACGTTGTGGAAGTGGTCGACATGGTGGTACTGGAGCTGTTCATCTCTCAACTTCCCCGAGGAATGTCGGAGTGGGTCCAGTGCCACTGCCCGGCGTCGTTGGATGAAGCCGTCCAGCTGGCAGAGGACTACATGGCGGTGTTCCCAGGAGGCGGCGAGGCAGTATCTTCTCTCTCTCTCTCTCTCTCTCTCTCTCTCTCTCTCTCCACCCCCTGTGTCTGCTGTTCCCTCCCCTTCTCCCCGTTCCCCTCACTCCCTCCCAATTCTGGCTCCTCGTAGGTGGGGAGGCCCGCCCAGACCCCGACCCCTGTCCAGAGGACCCTTCCCCTTCTCTGCCCCTTCAAACCCCCCTGTCTCTCTCCGTTATTCTACCCAGGTTGGCGAGCCCGCCCCCACGAGTGTGGAAGGAAGACCTGGGCCGGTCTGCTGGAGCTGCGGGGAAGCCGGACATAGCCAGGAGCTGTGTCCAGTGATGGAGGTGGGGACACTGGTTCGGATCCCCGACGCTCCACAGGCCACCCCCGATCGGGCAGGAATGTATCGCATACCGGTAAGGGTGAAGGGGGATACACATCAAGCTTTGGTGGATACAGGTTGTTCTCAAACCTCGATCCACCAACGCTTGGTGCAAGGCGGGGCATTGGATAAAAATAAACTGGTGAGGTTGAGGTGTGTGCATGGGGACATTCACAAGTATCCAGTGGTTACCGTTGGGATACGATTCAGGGGGAAAAGGCATAGAGTCGAGGCCACGGTTAATTCCCGCCTCACCCATCCACTAATCCTGGGAACCAATTGGCCCGGCTTTAAAAATGTACTGAGGTTAGTGTGTGTGGATGGGTCCTGCAGAGTGGTGGCGCGGTGTGCGGTGTGTGATACTATGGCTGGGAAGGCGGTGCCGGGGCCGTCAACATCTGCTCTGCGTCAAGATGATGCAGACGAGGGTCTTTTCGCCCTCAGGGGCTTCCCTGAGGGGGATTTCCCTCTGGAGCAGTCACGTGACCAGTCCCTTAGGCACGCCTTCAACCAAGTGAAAGTAATTGATGGTCAACAGCTCCAGCCCGGTGTTGCGCTCACATATCCGTACTTTTCTATTATCAAGGAGCGGTTGTATCGAGTGACGCAGGACACTCAATCCAAAGAGGTTACAACTCAGCTGTTAGTACCGAAGAGCCGTCGGGAAACACTCTTCCAGGCGGCTCACTATAATCTAATGGCCGGCCACTTAGGTCACGAAAAGTCTTTGAAACGTATAATGGCCCGTTTCTTTTGGCCGGGTATTCACGGGGATGTTCGCAAGTTGTGTGCGGCGTGTCGGGAATGTCAGTTGGTGAACCCACAGGCCACCCCAAAAGCGCCATTGCGCCCGGTGCCCTTCGATAGAATTGGAATGGATCTCGTCGGGCCATTAGAAAAGGCTGCACGCGGACATCGCTTTGTGTTAGTTCTGGTGGACTATGCAACGCGATATCCGGAAGCAGTGCCTCTACGCAACATCTCAGCATGCAGTGTTGCGGAGGCACTCTTCAAAATTATCTCCCGAGTGGGGATTCCAAAGGAAATCCTCACGGATCAAGGCACAACGTTCATGTCACGTACACTTCGTGAACTATATGCGTACACACCCGCAGACCAATGGACTGGTGGAACGATTTAATAAGACCTTGAAAAACATGATTCATAAGTTCGTATATGAAGATGCTAAAAACTGGGATAAGTGGCTCGAACCCCTGCTGTTTGCAGTACGAGAGGTCCTGCAAGCCTCCACTGGCTTTTCCCCATTTGTGGGGGAACTACTGTACAGGCGCCGGCCACGGGGCATGCTTGACATCATACGGGAAGCTTGGGAGGAAGGACCTTCGGATAGAAAAAATCTAATTCAATACGTTCTTGACCTTCGAGCAAAACTCCACACTTTGGGACGGGAAACACAGGAGAATTTGCTCCAAGCGCAAGAATGCCAACTCCGACTTTACGACAGGTGCACTCGGCTAAGGGAATTTTCACAGGGAGATAAAGTACTTGTGTTACTGCCCACCTCGAGCTCCAAATTACTCGCCAAGTGGCAAGGACCCTTTGAGGTCACGCGACGAGTCAGAGATCTTGATTATTAGGTTAAGCGAATGGATAGGAGAGGGTCACGTCAAACCTACCACCTCAATCTCCTTAAAACATGGAGGGAGGCAGTACCTGTAGCCTTCCAGAGAAGGCGGAGCTCGGACCGGGAGGTATCGCTCAAGCAAATTAATTTACCCCGGTCCCTTGCGGAGACCACCTCTCGCTGTCGCAGCTGACAGATGTTGCGAGGCTGCAAGCGGAGTTCGCAGATGTATTTTCTCTCCTGACCGGTCGCACTAACCTCATAGAACACCATATCGAGACCACCCTGGGTGTGGTGGTTCGTAGCCGGCCCTGTCGTCTCCCTGAACACAAGAAAAAGGTAATTAGGGAGGAATTAGAGGCAATGCTCGAAATGGGCGTAATACAGGAGTCGCACAGTGATTGGGCCAGCCTGGTAGTTCTGGTACCAAAGAGCGACGGCTCGGTCCATTTCTGTGTTGACTATCGGAAAGTGAACGCGGTGTCCAAATTTGACGCGTATCCAATGCCGCGAATTGACGAGTTACTCGATCGGTTGGGCGTGGCTCAATTTTACTCGACGCTGGACAAAGGGGTATTGCAGAACCCTTTAACTCCAATGTCCCGAGAAAAAAAATGCTTTTTCCACACCGTTCGGATTACACCAATTTGTAACACTTCCATTCGGTTTGTTTGGAGCCCCGTCCACGTTTCAGCGCCTTATGGATAAGATCCTCAGACCGACACGGCACACGGCATATGCCGCCGCATATCTGGATGACATTATAATTTACAGTAATGACTGGTGGAAGCATATGCAACATCTGAGGGCTGTCCTGAGAGCGCTGAGGCAGGCGGGACTTACAGCAAACCCGAAGAAGTGTACAATTGGACGGGTGGAATTTAGGTATCTGGGGTTCCACTTGGGTCACAGGCAGATGCGTCCACAGGTTGACAAAACCGCAGCGATCGCAGCCTGCCCGGCACCCAAGACCAAAAAGGGGGTAAGGCAGTTTTTGGGGCTGGCTGGCTACTACCGAAGGTTTGTGCCTAGTTATTCTGATGTCACCAGGCCGCTGACTGACCTTACTAAAATGGGGGCTTCCGATCCGGTCCAGTGGACAGAGTTGTGCCAACAGGCCTTCCTTAAGTTAAAATCTGCACTGTGTGGGGGGCAGCTTTTACATGCACCTGATTTCTCTCTCCCCTTTATTTTTCAGACTGATGCATCTGACAGGGGGCTGGGGGCAGTGCTCTCGCAGGTGGTCGGAGGGGAGGAACGGCCAGTGCTTTTTATTAGTCGCAAGCTCTCCTTCAGGGAGACAAAATATAGCACCATCGAGAAGGAGTGAGAGAGAGCTGTAAGGCTTGTAAGGCTTGCCACCTGGTTTGTAATTATCTCTAACACCTGTGTCTTGTTGTAGTGATACGGATAGAGACATTTAAAGGGACGCCAAGTGTCAAGAGGGAGAGAGAGAGTGGATCCAGAAAGCTCCACAGACTGAGTGTGCTATTGTTTTGTTTATGTTCACATTTCTACGGCGGTGACCGTCGTACGTACGAGAGAGAAATTAAAGTACTTATCTCAAACCTGCTTCGCTGTCACCTGACTCCTCCATTGCTCAACAAACCTGTTCACAGATGCATATCACTAACTCATTAAACCTTCTCCATCAGCCTGACTAATTCCTTAAATCACATGTAAATCCCTCACTGCTGACGGAAAAAGCTATCATAAACATGTGGTATGCAATGCAGGAAGAAATAACATGAGCGGATGCCATGACTTTCCACACTTGTTTTCTGTTGTTATGGTTGTACTTGAGCAGTGTTTTGAGTTTTGGGTTTGAGATCGATGTGGTTCCTGATCAGCAGATGTTTGAGATTGATGCAATAATCTGTGTAAAACAGCAATATAAACAAAGACAGCGAATTCATAAGAAGTTTGTATTGTAAATGGACTGTATGGAATGAATTGAAAGAATAGAAATATGGACTTATGTTCTTTTGTGTATTAACTGTGTCCCTGTTGAATGTCTGGCATATATCAGTGACACACTTTTATATACATGGAAAATTTGGTTCTAGTCATGATTTGAATTTACACTCCATTGAATTATAGAGAATGTAAGTATTATAAATCATTTTCTGATTAATCATCTACTGAATCACAAATCATGTCTAGTATTAAGAGTGATTGCATCGGAATGCACTTCACTTCTACCAGTCGATTTTGATTTTGAAAAAATATATTCATTTATTGAAACGCCAATACATTTTTAAATTCAAATTACACTTCAAACGAAACAAAAAATATAATTAAAATAATTAAATGGTAAAAAATAAATCATACCAAATCCAAATATTTACATCTATCCAACTTCTTTAATCTGCCACTTTTGCAGCGATGTAAAAATCGCTCAATAGGTGGAATAAATAATAATAATAATTGAAACATAATCCAGGATAGTTTAACACAAATCTCAAAAATATTTGTTTCGTTAAACGGCTACAACAGTGATAGTCAGAGACATAATTTGAAGTTCCACTATATTTTCAGAATTTGGACATGAACTTTATTACCACCTGCTGGTGAAATCTCCAAACTGCAAATGCAGGAACTGAGTTTGGACTTTGCCTGAGATCAGATTTGGTTTTGAAATGTCTTAGCACAATTACCTATTTTTCAGGAAAATAGGAAATTGCGCTTTGCGCCACTTCATAAACATACAATACACCCACAGTTTGTGCACATACACCCACAAATAGCACAAACACTCCCACCCACGCTTACTTGCCCTAGCACAAAAATTGCACTTAGAATTAGCGCTTTCAAGAAAATGTATAACATGTTGCGAACGGTTGTAGGGCTTAGCGCTAATAGAGCACTATTAACTCTCCACGAAAATAGAGCCCTTAATCTTTTAAACCCTCATCCTTCAAAATATTAATTGGTCGGCAGGCTGTGGCTATCCACTTTGCCAGCACCAGAATCAAGCACTGCTTTGAGGTTTGAACTCCATGTGAAAAGCGCTGCAGAGAACAACCCATACTACTCTTACTGATTCTGCCATATCTATGTACACAGCCAATGTTTTACTACATTTGTAGCGCAGGCATTACCCAAGTAATGATACTTGATCTGAATTGTCCAGTAATCATTAGCTGACACTTCGAAATGTCAGCAGCAACAGGCTAAAAGTTGAAACTGTTTGAGCGGAGCATCGACAGACTTTCCACAGGAGAACTCCAACAAGCTATCCTCCCACAGCGGTCGCTCATCAGAGCCATGTATCGTGTGTTTATGCATAATTATTAATAAAACAAACAAGAATAAGTCACGTTATTATGATAATAACGTGACTTTTTCATGTTTCTTCTTATTACAAATTTGATTACATAAACAGAACTTGCACAGCAATTAAACACTGTGGTGCGTGTAATGTAGCACTGTGGAACATGTAAAAAAAAACATGTGTATTCCATGTATTTAACATTGTACATTAACATTACATTGTAACATTGTACAATACATTAACATTGTGTGTTTACAATGTTGTATATTGTGATGTAATGTTGTGTGTAATTGTAAGTAGCGGACTTTGCTGCTCTAAGTACCCCCCAGGGGGGAGTGTGCTTGTATGCAGGGTTTGTATAGTTGATTTTGCAGCACAAGAGAGTGCAAAGTGTGCTATTATACATGCTCATTCGATCTTCTGTTACAATCTTTCTGACCATGATGGAAGTCCTATCTGAGGAGGCATGGCTATGAGGAATGCAAAGCAGTGCCTTCATCAGACTAGCCAGCGGAATGAACCTGGTCTCAGTCTCAGTTTTCCCTACAAGGCCTCATATTTTGTCCACTCTCTCTTCCTGGGTTAACTCCTTGCTGTCTTTGACCTGGTAGTCTGTGAACTCCTCTTTCAGTTTATCTGGATCAAGCCTCATTTGTGGAAACATGCAACCTAGCCTTATCACTATGTGGTATGAAAAGATTTCCAACACATTATCAGTCATACTTTTCAATTAGGTTCAATACTTAATACTTAAATGTACAGAGCTGGTGTTCTTACAAAAATAAGATAATTTGAGGGGGTATGTAAATCACAAAATAACTAGGTCAACCTGTTTCAGGAGATATGTCCAGGCGAGAGGCTGGGTCCAACACCTTCAGGTTACTGAGCAGCTGTGTGTCTAAGGGAAAGACCTTCAGCATCTTCCAAATTACTTCCACATAGAAAGCTCTCACTGTCTTAAGAGCACAATTATGATAGAATTACATATTAACCAGGAATCATGAAGAAAGACAAATGAAGCATGCAGGTATCATTATTACTTAAGTTATAACTTACTGATATATTTTGTAATTAACATGGAGGAGAGTTCTTCATTTTAAAGGAATGCTCTGGCCTCAGCCCCAATGAAGAGATCCTCATTCTCTAGCTGGTGTTCGTGACCATATAATACTTCACTGTTTGGAATATCCACAATTAATCTAGCTGGAACAATGTAGCCCAAATATCTCTTGACCAGTCTTGTCATCTCACTGTGTAGCTTATGGATCCTCATTCCCTCTGCCTTTTGGGCAAACATGGGTAAACTTAAATAAAACAGACATTTATTTATATGTAATGTTAGGTCTCCACCATTCTGGAAGGCAGTAGTGAATGCAACCAATGGCTTAAGAGCGGCACACAGAAAAAGAAAATAGAACTTGATCTCAGGATCATTGAAGTAGCCTGCCAGGTTCCTGATTTTAGCACTCCTCTCATCCTCATGACCATCCACATTGCAGACTAGCATGTCAATAAATTTGGTCACAACCTCAAAACAGTTCTCATCATACACTCTTGCCAATATTACACGTTATGTTTCTTTCTGCATGTTGTTTGACTCATCACAAAGTAATCCAAATGACTGGGTCTGGCAGATGTTTTTGACCTCATCATCAAGCTCTGGGGCAAAGGCACCTAACAAATAATAATAAGAAAATAAAGAAGAAGAAAAAGAAGTAGTCAAAGTACATGGTGATGATATATATATAAAAAAGAATAAGATGATGATGTATTAAAGTTTATGTTTTGTTTTACTTTCTTTCCAGAGGAGTATTTTCTAGCTATGGTAGAGTTGAAGTCATCACAAAATGAAAAAGGAATATTTTTCTTTGCAATCAACATTGCCATTTTCAGTTACACCTGTAACATGGTTTCTGCCTCCATCCATCCCAAATGGGGCTTTTCTACTGTGTGGTACAACCTGACTTGCTTTTTGGGGGTTTTACACTGTGGATAGTACCTAGTACCTTGTACTTTTTTAGTACCACCTCGGTCTAGGTTCCAAGTGAGCCGAACCGATACTAAATGTGACGTGAAAACCTTGCAGCTCACTGATTGGTCAGAGAGAATCGTCACTACCAGCATCACTGGATTTGCGACATGGGACAACAAACCAATAGTTTTAAAGTTAACTACAGCGATAGCAGTATAATTATTTCACACGACTTTCAAATTGTAAAAAGAAATGGTTGTGTGCAAAATCACGGTGTGGTCAATAAACAAGGTGCAGACGTTCCTCTCGTTAGCGCGAAGCGAACAAGTCTTTCAGGAAGTATCTCAGCTGTTGGCCGCACATGGCTACCACCGGACCTACCAACAGTGTTGGGAAAAGTAAAAAAAAAAAAACTTAAAAGTGACTTCAGAACCATCAAGTAAAGGTGGAAGTGGTTCCACCAAATGGACGCTATCTAGACCAGAGAGCAATGGGAGGGAAAGTGCCCTAGACCACAGCTGGATTCCAAGATGGAGGATGGTACGTTAACTCTATACTCTGCTTGAAAGCTTCACTTTATTTAGTGACCAGCTACTGGAAAGCTTGCTTCTAAAACAACCAAGCCAATTTAACTTTTACACTTGTGTAAAATCAACATGAAACAACTGCTTTATGCAGCACATGAGCTAGTAGCTAACTGCTAGCGGTCGTGTTATTGTTTATTGTTTTGTGTCACGTTTAAGATGATGCCACGGCAGTAGAGGCGTCGCGACTCTGACGATCAGGCTATTATCCTACCCACGTTGAGGCAGCACTAAACAGCAGTAGAAAAGCAAGCTCAGAAAAGTTAAGAGTGTAGAGTCGAGTCGAACCGTATCGTTCAGTGGAAAATTGCCATTAGTGATGATGGTCGAAATGGCCAGTGTGCCCTTCTGTGCCTCCGCTGCGTGATTGTGCCATTGTGATTTAATGTGCTGAGTAATGTCACTTTTCCCACCATGTCCGATATTAAAATCAGTGCGACACACTTTGCAAAAGGCGTGGGCATTGTCGATATGGCTTCGACATATGAAATTAATTCTTCCGTTCAGCTGTTGTTAAATTTACATGTATATTTTGTTTTTTTAGCCAGAGCACCACCTGAGTCTTCTCCTCCCATCTACCAGTGTTGCTTGATTCAAATTCCCACGTCTACTACCTGCGCAGATATCAACTGCACAACTGTGATGTAGGTTGCCAGGTTGAGGTCACAAATTAGTTGAATTTTATATGATATGTCGATTGTGTGAGTAGGATGCACTTCATTCAAGATCTGGCAACTGGACAACCTTGGAATAATATATTGATGTGATTATTCATATAATGAGGTTTTGTCCATACAAATTACGGGAGTTTCCCGGGAGAAATAACAAAACAGGAGGGGGGCGGGAGATGGGTGTGAAAAACAGGAGTGTTGAAAGGTATGCCCACGAGCCTTGCTGTTTCAGAGATGTTCTGACCCAGTAATCTGGCCATTACAATTTGGCCTTTGTCAAAGTCGCTAGGTCTTTACTCCTGCCCATTTCTCCTGCATTCAACACTTTTACTACGAGAACTGATTGTTCGCTTACCATTTAATCTATCCAGACCTTGACATGTGGCCTTGTTAGGAGATGATCAATGTTATTTGCTGCACCTATGAGTGGTCATAATGTTTTGGCTCAGTGGTGTAATATAATAGAATATAATATACACAGTCAAATATAATTAGTTGACCGTACTTTATTATTTTTCAAGGCACTTGGTTTGCATACTTTTTCTAAGTAAACATACTTATTTAAGTAAACTGAAATTATTTTAAGTAATGTTAACTAGTTTCATGTACGCTTAACTTATCTATGATTAAAGTGTTGTTGTTTTAAAAAAAAAAAAATTATTGGGTTATAACATGTCTGACATCTAACATTTATCTAACAGTATAAGATAAATTATGACTGGAATCTTGGTTAGCCATACGGCACACTGGACTCAGTACTTCTTAGGGCACATAAATCTGCACTTATGTAAAGTACAATTGAGTAAATAAGAATGGCTTAAACTTAACAGGCTCCAAGTTAACCAAAGGCAACACTAATCACACTCAAGGTGACTTCACAAAAATCTCAATTATCAACAACAGCAATTAACAAAAATAAGAATTTAAACTAAATACATTTTTAAATAAATAAAAGAAAACTATTATTTCACTACATAAGTTCCATTGTTTTGATAAACACAGTTTATTCAAGCTCAAGGGTATTCCACACAGCCGCAATTTTGTACTTGGTAATTTTGAGTTAGTAGTACTTGAAGCCAAAGTTTAAACAACTTATGTATTTGAGTTATGATTCCAAAATGTGACATTTCAAGTAATGTTTAATTAGGATTACTTAAATGTGTTTAAATGCTTAATTAAGTGTAACTTAATTATAACAAGTAAGAATCATAAAAACTTGTGATTAAGTTGAGTTAACTTTTTTATATATAATTTGAGATAACTATTAGTATTTACAGTGTAATAAAGGAGCATAATTATTTTAACCACTGCTTTTGGTTGGACAAAAAGTGGTAAACCCCAAACTCAAATCATTGGTTGAGTCAGTGTAGCTATGTCTGGTTTATGGACTATTTTTGGTCACTAGAGGCCCTCATTGCATTTAATTTCCCGCCTTTGTATGCGTTATTGTTTTCACCTGTGCCCCATTTTTCTGTGAGTGTATTTAAGTTGCTCTGTTCCTCTGTTCTATGCTCAGTGTTTGATATGTAGAGACCAACCTCTCTAGTCTTTTGTTTTTTTAGTGTTTTTTCCCTTTTTGGGCATCACTCTTTTACCCTTTGAGGTTTCTAAACCTTTTTTTGGCTTTTTTATTTATTGATTTTTTTTTATATTTGGAGCTCTATTTTGGAATTATTTTAGAATTTTTTGGGGTTTCAGTTTGGAATAACTTTATGGATTGTTTTGGAATTACTTTCTGGACTAATTAAAAAGACATTTAGTATATTCCTCTCATTGCTCTCATTTCTGCAACTGGGTCCACGTTCCCCGTTTTCCCCGAGCTCAGTTCCCTTGACCTTGCGTCACCACCCTCGAGACCTGACAATTTCATGCTGGTCAGGATGCTCCTACAGACAGAGAAATGTTACTTACTTGGCTTACTTCTATGCCTATTAGAGTGTGATACATAATAATTTAGAAAAACATTTTTTTTATTCCGAATATATTCAAATATTTCTTTTGTGTTTTTTTGTTTTTACACCCTGCAGTGAAGAACTAACCTTGTTTTGTTTAGTTTACTTATTAATAATTATTTGAGGATTTTAGTTATTATTGCAAACATATAGCCTAACAATGTTTAGAAAAACACAGTATAAACAACATTTCTTCTTCCTAAGTATTTCGTAATAGTGGAATATTTTGGGATTTCAACATATTTCTGCAAGCAGTTGAAACTTGGCATAGTCTTCTCCTCTATTGCAGCATGCTGCGATGACATGTTTCTTGAGTCAATGTCAGTAAGCAGGGCAGTTCTAACACAGAATCTGGGAAGACATGAGCTAATTTACAGTCTGAATGAACTGCTTCCACTGCTTCTGTCAGGTCTCCACTGAAACATCATCTAGTGACGCAGGCTTTTACACACACACACACACACACACACACATCCTACCAGGCTGCAGCTGGTCTCAGTGTGGCATGTCCAACAATTCATTTCCAGATCTCTGTCTTCCTTTTGGCAGTATCTTTCCCCTCTTCCATTGCCCCCCAGTTAATGTCACAAATGTGCTTATTTTATTACTGTCATGAAATTGTGTGGAATCTTAAATATTTCTGATATTATGTCATTGTAATCAAGTAGCCAAATCACTTTTATGCAAGCAACAGCAAGAGAGGAAGTTTTTTGCACCTGACATGCATTCCAATCAGGTTGACATTTTTTCAACTCAAGGAAAAAATGCACATGACGTGTTGTTGGCCTATCAGCATTGAGATTGTCCGGATGTCACTGACGTTCTGATATAGTAGCAGAAGAAATCTGGAAAAATGGATGAAAAAAATGGTTGTAGTGGTGTGTGGGTATCCGGAATTTTATGACACAACATCATACATGTACAGAGACCGAACAAAAAAAGACATCGCTTGTAGGAAAGTGAGCGAGGAAGTTGGACTAACTGGTAAATTCTGAAAATATGCGTGTCTACTTGATTCCAGCAATTGGTAATACTTTACTATGAACCAAGTTGTAGAAGACCCTCCTCTTGTCCTTTTCTGAAAGAGAAAGGGAATACGAGTTTAAACACAAATGTATAATCCAGCGGTCAAACTCGCAAAAGCAAGGCAAAGCTAACAATCTATGGAATTGCAGAGAAAATAAACACATTTTTGTATTCTGTAGTACTGTCTTTGATTGTGTATGATAACAATTATCAATCTTTTGGATATTAAATAATTAAATTCACTAGCGCTAGTCAAGGACACTACATAAACAATTGGCTGGAATTATGGCTGCTGTGTACTAATTAAAAGGACTATAGTTTGGCTTGTTTTGAGTTGTTGTTGCAAGTAAACACAAGTTTTGTTTTTGACATTCGTGAGTATACGCATGAAACTCTCCGTGCAAATCACATTTTCAAGCCAAACCAAATTGGAAATGCATGAATAGTTTTTCTAAAAAAAGAGATTTATATTTCATATCAAATGTATTACCCCTATAAATCAACTAAACAATTTAACCATTTGATAGTATGACATCTCAGCAAATATGAAATGTTAAAAGCATCCCTTTCATGACACAAGGCTCTGTTTGTGGAATTTACATTCTTTATTTTTCAAATAAATATAGTAGTGTAAATGTTTGTAATATTCTAATTCCATTAAACTCAATGACCGTCTGACCAAGAGACATAAAACCAACTGTAAAACACTCAGAATATTATTCTTTATACAGCACAAGACTTGTTTTTGGGAGTACACATTCAGTGCCTTTTAGACAAATATCTGTACAAAAAGTACTCAGGGTTCATACAGTCACGAAAATCCTGGAAATGTCATGGAATTTAGAAATTGTGTTTTCCAAGCCTGGAAAAGTCATGGAAAAACAAGTTAACACTGAATGTTTTGGAAAAGTCATGGAATTTTCTAACAAATATTTTCAGCAGTACAAGTGTGCTAATAATTCTTCAAGTTTGGCGCGATCCCAGAGCAACATGAATAAGCGCAACTCGGAGTCCGTGCAAAATGCATTTCTGCATAAACTGAGTAGTTTGTGAATATGCTTTGCGCCATGCGGTGTCACATTTGGCACCTCATTCACGCTAGAAAAGTCGCTCACGATTGCTCAAGTTCATATGAATAGTGTACAAGAATTAGTCAATTTCTTATTTACATTATTGTTTGAATATATTAAGGCTTTAAATGTTTGTATGCAATAACTTGCCATGTTAATTAAGCTTATGCACTTCTGCATTTATAAAGTTAGAGATAGCTCAGCTAGTTTTGCAAGCTAGCAACAAAACTCTGCCAAGTTTAGCTACCAACACTTACCTAGCAACCAACTCTCTGCTTATTCTGAGACCTTTTGATGTAAAGCTGTTTCGTCTGAGGCCATTTTGCCGGACATTGGATAATGCAATTGCATAGACTTATTTGACAGAGGTTTTCCTGAGACCTGATGGCTTTTCATCTGATGTCTGAGACCCTACAGGTGGAGGAGGAGGAGAGGTGGATCTGGATGAACAGTCGGAGGCGCAAGGAAGCAAGAGAGTAGAGAAGGACAGGCGAGAGACAGGCAAAAGACAGGAGAGCCATGGAGAGGAAACTGAGTGAGATATGAACACAGTAGCAGAATAGTGGCAAAAACCACTGGTCACAATGTAGAGGGAAACATTAATGACCTAGGGGAAAGCATTGTGGCCCAAAACAGGTTAAGTTGTTGGTGTCCCAATATCCCCAGCACAACTTTGGGTTAAAAAAAAGCGATCTTTTAATTCAAACTGGTTTGGGAGCTTTCCCTGGTTGGAATATTCTATATCTAGAGATGCAGCTTTTTGTTTTTCATGCAGGATGTTTGGTAAAAACATGAAACATGACACCTTTGTTAGCACTGGCCTAACAAATTGGAAAAAAGCTTTGGATCTCTTTAGAGAGTACGAGAAAACACCTGCCAATAAAGCAAACAGCTTTAAAGCCAGTGCTGCTCATGGCAGTGTAATTGAACAATTGCAAATGAGGTTAAAATAAAAGACAGACGGGATTACTTCACCCATGTTGTGGCTGTGACACAATTCATGGCCAAGCTAAATATTCCCTTTCGTGGCCATTATGAGGGAAGCTCCAGCCACAACCATGCAAATTTTCTGGAGTGTTTACAACTCCTAAAACAGTTTGACCCGTATTTGCAATCCTATTCAGCCCCTTCAAAGAGCACTTACTTATCCCCTGCATCTCAAAATGAGATAATTGAGTGCTGTGCTGAAGAGGTTACAGCAAATATTGTCAGGGAGGTAAAAGAGGCAGGGATGTTTTCAATTATGGCAGATGAAGCCAGAGATGGCAATACTGAACAGCTGGCCATATGTGTCCGCTATGTTACGGAAGATACACTGAAGGAGTGCTTGCTTGCAGTGACAACACTAAAAAAATTTGATGCACCTCAGCTCAACCTAATTCTAAGTCACAAATGTCAGGCCATACCAGAGGCCAGGGATCTCTTTGACCTGCTACAGAGTGTATACTAATTTTTCACAGTTTCACTTGTAAATCATCACATCATGTTCAACATCAGCTGGAGTTGCAGCCATCCAAACTTGTGCAGCTTTCAAAATCCGCTTGTCAAGCCAATTGCAGTCTGTAAATGACATCTTAGAGAATCTAAGCTGTTATTCAGTGTCTCTCCAGCATAAACAACTCCATGGCAGTAGGACTCCATGCCAAACTTAGGAGATTCTCCACAGTATACCTATTGATGATATTTAAGACTTTTCTGTCTGTAACTGAGAACCTGCACAAATATCTGCAAAGTGAAACAGTAGACTGTTTCAGCCTGGCTAAGGCTTCTGAGTACAAAGGAGCTGTGTGTGGCACTCTACAACAGATGCATACAGATGAGAACCTACTATGCTGTATGATACTGTCAGGACCATTTGTGCAGAAAATCAGATCCCAGAGCCATGTGCTGTTACTAGACAAAGGCAGAAGCAGAAATGCACAGAGTTGTATGTTGTGGACTCTAGTTGTGCAGCAACGAGTGAAATCAGTGATGCAGAGAAGCTTTAAAGAAACCTGCTTCTACCTTGCCTTGACAGAATGGTGGCTGAGATGGATCGACATTTTTCATCTCTTGATGGCCAAATTTTGATAGGTGTTCAGGCAGATACTCCTATATCAGATAGTTTTCTTTGCGAGGAGCACCTCCGAGGTCTGGCAGATCATTACAATGTTGATCTAAAATTGGAGGAGGTTTTAGTGGCCAAAATCTATCTGGCTCACAAAAAGGAAATCCTTCCAATTAAGGATATACAATGTATTTTCAACTTGCTGGATAAAGTCATGTTCCCAACCTTGACACAGGTTATGCAGATCCCAGTCAATAGCTGTAGTTATGAGCAGTCATTCAGTGTGCTGAGATGGCTCCACACTTGGCTGAGGTGCACAATGGGACAACACAGGCTTCAACATCTTGCTGTCTTATCAGTTGAGATGGAAGAACTTTGTAAATTGAGTCAGAGACAAGTGGTTGACCGTTTTGCCAAAATGAAGAATAGGCGGTACAGTTTAATGCTCAAAAAATTAACCAACTCAGTTTGGACTTGGCGATGGACAAGATTTTTAAACTACTGGGGAATACTTTGTTTACTTTTAGAATATGCTCTTTATTTTAGTGGATGAAGTCATAAAATGACTGGTTTCTTGAACTGTTGTAATTGTAAATTCTTGAAAAAGCTGTAATTATTCATTATTATCATTGTGTAATTTAAAAGAATGCAAATGTGCAAGAAAGTTTTCTCTCCGGTTTTGTTATTTGCATATACGGTGTATGCATTTTAGGCCGTAAAACATTTTGAGAATGTTCACGTATAGTATGCTGAAGATACTTAAATAAATATTTTCATTAAGATTAATATCTCTACATGATTACCATTCCCAGTACTTGCTGCAGTGTAGGAATAGTGGGTTAAGCAGGGGAAGTTTGTATAGTGCATTGTGTTGCACACTTCTTGCACGCAGCAAGCTTTACTTTTGTGAAAATGAAATTTTGCCAATTAAAGAAAATGATTTATAATTTATACAGGACTATCTTTCTTTTTGTTTCTCTAGAAGACCAAACAATACTTGTTTCCATAATAAAACGAATTGAGCATCAATATACTTGTCAATAAAATCACATATTTAGCCAAAAATTCTTTACAAATGGGCAGTGCCAAAATAAATTAATCACGGTTTCAGTGCAGCTGTAACACAAAGCACAGCTTGTATTAATATTATCTTAAAATTTTACAAAAAAAAAAATATATATATTTAGCTGGGAAAATCCTATGTATGAGTTTAAATGATACATCCTTAAATTTGTTTGTAATTAGAAACTGATTAGGTATGAGCCAAGCCTATTCCCAAATAATATTATCTGTAAAATTATTCCAATATGAACACACATATGGTCTAGTCACAACATCTCTTTGAAACAGAGCTCATACGGATCTATATTTAGATGGCGAAGAAAACAAAAATCCCCTATGAATTTACTAACTGTGCAAAGACCAATGATGAAGATGAAATATTGACTGTTGTCTAAACAACATACACACTGCCTGAGAAATTGCACTAAAAGCTTTTGCATTATCTCCTGGTATTATAGGGATATTGTAGTGAGCCAAAAACTCATCATAAGTGAAAAGAAGGCAAATTAAATAATTGATCCACCAATATAATGCTATTATCAAACCAATATCTAATAAAAAGAGACGTTTATATAAGATGTCCTTATTATTCCATATATATATGGAAGGTGAGAAATTGTGTTTGTATATCATATGTATATACCATGAAATAAAGACCAGAAGAGAAGAAGAAAAATAGTCTGAATTACAATTGCACACGACACAGGAAACAGTGGAGATATCCCGGAAGTAGTAAGTGACAGGAGCCAGCAGGAGCTCAATGTGACATTTTGCGGTTGTTTCTGATCTGTTATTTAAATATCAGAATGTTTCTCACTGCGGTAAACCGTGAGTATATCAATAATCATGCAATATATGCAATGACACAGCAGAAGTGCAATTAATACTTGTAGACTGTAGAACAAAGCTGTTACATAGAGGCTAATGACTAGCCGCTAGTATCATGCCTATATGAACATTTATATCCAGCCTAGTGCGTGTGTGTATTGGTGTGAACATGTTTCACTTTATTTAATATATATACTTTTTTTTAATTAAACGCTATAGAATTATATATATATATATATATATATATATATATATATTTTTTTTTTAATTTATTTATTTATTTTTTTTTATAATCTATGTCAAAATTTTAAACCACATTTTAGCTTTTGCAATTAAATATCTGAAAAATGTATTATTAAAAGTACAAATGCTCTAAATAGTCTTATTAAAGCTTATAAATATATGTATATGCATAATTATTTATTTTGTATTCTTTTTGTTTTAATTACCTATGTCTTGCTGCTGTTTTTGGTATTGTTTGTATTGTTGTACACTGGAAGCTCCTGTCACCAAGACAAATTCCTTGTATATGTAAGCATGCTTGGCAATAAAGCTGATTCTGAAAATGTTGTTTAAAACAGTATAGCGTGTCACATTGCAGGACACAGCCTATTATTCTAATCTGACCCTTCTCTCTTTCCTTTTCTAGTTGCCAAGAGCAAATCTAAGTAAGTTTTGCTATATGTTACACTGCTTACATGGGTTAAATTGTGAAAGCCCTATGTGAATTCAAATTGTTTGCACAAATTATGGGGGGAAACAAATCTGTGGAATAGATTAAAACATGGTAAATTGTGAAATTGACCTGAAAGTACTATAGTGTTATTGATAGACAGTAGCATAATATAATTAGCAAAATATATATTTTAAATGAACATGCAATAGTGCAGAAGATGAGTACAACTCAGTGAGAAGCATTAAGATACTGCAAAAATCTGAAGAACTTTCTACAGAGATTTGTCCAAAATAGATTTCATACACTGCTGACTTTCTGTACTTTATGTAATTAAGCAGTTTTGAACCTACTTAAATACGAATATTAAAATATACTCTATTTTAATTTTAAACCATAGCATGCATAATATTGCTTTAACAGGTACTTGAATATGTTGTACGTTTAACAAATTTTGAACTTAGGGTAGGCTACTGTCATATTTGGACAATTAAAGGAATATTCGGGAATAAGCTCAATCAACATTAAAATTCTAACTGACTATTTAAAAAGTATTGCCATAAGAAATAAACAATATGCATGGTAATGTGATTTTAGTGTGATGAATTTGCTTACTAACTTTTTCTGTGCAAAGTTGATTTTACAACTTCGTTGTCACGACGATGTAATTTCAACAAACCCTTAAACAATAGTAGAAATTATGATTTAAGCAACTTAAATCAGCTCAGAGTTTAAACAGAAGAATTAATGTAAGTGCTTTTATAAAATTATAAGCAAAATTTCTGCCTTAAAACCCTCCAAAATGTTGCCCCATTTTACATCCATTAAGTGCTTCACTGGAACCACATTTTTTTGCTTTTTTAAGAAAAGGAGGGGCGAGTCAAAATAACTTTTCTTTGTGGTAAACAACATTATGCCACAAATGTCAATTAAGTTTAACTTGTTTTGAACCAGGAATATTACTTTAATCCACAGAAACGTATGGATGTCATTGAATTAGATAATAAAATATCAAACCATATGGCATTTATTTTAAAGAGAGATGGCACACTTTTAAGTTTGTTCGGTTTTAATTATAAAGCAATTGGTATACTGTCCACGTGTGGATACTCTTGTAGGACACATGCAAACTTGAGTGGAACTTATTTCATACAACCACTATAAATGAGGTGGGAGCTAGTCTCAAGTCTTAACCGTCAAGTCTCAAGTGCAGTGCAGACAAATCAAAAAAGTAAAGTAAGTGACTCCACTCAAGCAAGTCATTAGTAAATGTAATTAATGAACATGCATTGTATTTTTATCGTAGGCACTAGATACCTTATTATCTGAATTGTTAAGATTTCTAGAATTAACCGGTTAAAATTTATAACACTGCATGTATGCTGTGTAAAAATGGGGTCAGATTTTCACATTGATCTAACAAAAACGGCAGACAGGCTGAATGAAAATGCTAATTCCCTCTCTGACAGTAAGTGGCACTTATGCAGCAGAAATATAGCTGTTACCCTGTTAATGCCTGTACACAAAGCTGCCCTGTGCTTATAAACAATACTTTATTAGGCATTATACAGAGGTAAGATGAAAAGAAAATGCCATCAAAACTTTTCTAAAGATGGTCAGTTCCCTTCAGAGTTAAATTTATATAAAATATTCATAAAGGTGTTGCGTTCAAGGGCTTTAGTTAAAGTCTTCAGAAGTCATAATCACTATAAGAGCACCTGGATTTCGTCTCGAGTCATTCTGTATATTTTATACTACTTGTCACATTTTAAATAAAGTGTTGTGACTGCAAATCTGCCTGTTAAATTTTTATATTGCCAACAAATGGTTATGGTATATTATTGACTGTTGAGAAGGTTTAGAAAAGGCACACACATTTAAAGGCAATGTCGGGTTATTTCAAACTTGTCTCGGGCCAATTTGAAATCTTTATATCCAAAAGAGATTATTTTGGCTCATTGTGAGCACAGTGTTAACTGTGCAGATGCAGATCAGTGGTGTTGACTAGCTTACATTTTTGCATATGAATTAATTGATGATGCAATATTTTTTAAACACATTTCATTACTGTTTATAATAAGTTATTGAAAATAATAATAAAATATTAAAGGCATTGTCAAGTCATGCAGTTCAAGTCAAGTCTCGAATCACTGGTTCTCAAGTAATTTTCTTCATTTAGTCAAGCAAGTGACAAGTCCTTAAATTTGTCAGTCAAGTAATTTAAATCGAGTCCCCCACCTCTGCTAAAACTCTTTTGCAGAAATGGCAGAGAAAGGTATAGTTATGAGGTCTAAATGTTTTTTTTTTTTTTTTTTTTTTTTTACAGATGCCACTTAGTTTTATGTTTTATCTAATGTAATGGCATATATATATTTAAGTGTGCATATACCACCGTATTCAAAACAAGATTGTTAAATCAATTTGTTCATCCTCTTGATTTATGACAGATACATGGAAATAAACATACCTGTGATTTATAACATGACCTATGTCCTTCAAATGATCTTGTGTTTCAGGACTTTGCTGGTTCAGATGGTGAGTGCAGCTGGCACAGGTTACTGTTTCAACACTAAGAGGGGTCGATTGAGAGAGAAGCTGGTTTTACGAAAGCATGACCCAATAGGTAAGTTGAAAAATGATCTTTATATGGCACTGAGGTTTATGCTCTGTTTTTGCTCAGTATTAATTTGTAGACCCGGTTTAAATGTGAGAGAGACACAATTTTGAAAAGTGTTTGGCGTTTTTGTCATTACAAATGTTTCAAATAGCTCAGAGTTTGGCATAATTGTGCTTTTGATATTTTGGCAAACCATAAACCCCAATCCCTAAAGTAACAATAACAAAGCATCTTTGGTCTGAGAGAATCTCCAGAGAACATAAATACCAGACCAGCACTCTTGTTCTTTTACAATTGAAATACAAGTCTGTCTATTTTTCAAGTCTATTATTATTTCCTTTTCAGTGTTTCACCCTTGTTTGAGTTCATTCATTCTTTTCATTGCATCCCACAGTAAACAAACATGTTTTGTTCATTGAGAAGAGGAAGATCCGTTCTCTTTAAACATGGAAAGAACTCTTTTGATACAGACACTGAGGATGAGAACTGTTATAGTGCAAAATTACAGTCCATGTGCATTGTCAAACTACAGACATGAAACAGTCAGGTGATCAAAATCTAAACATACATGGAAGAGGATTTGAAGATTTGAGTGGAATTCTTGGAACCCACACCTCTGCAACTGTGGATGACTGGTTCATTGTCATGAGACCAGACAACCTGTAAGAATAATGTCCTGTTCACTGACCATAATATTTAGTGTATTGTTCAATTTTTTTTTATTATTTTTTTATTATTAATTTTTTTGGACTAAAGCAAATTTTTTACACATTTTGCAAACAATGCACCACCTACACAATGATATATTGCCTTAGGCTGAAGTGGATTTGTTGGAATATTAGCCTGCTAAATGTGAAAATCAGTGTAAATAAATATACCATGCTAAAAATTATAGCAATTCAAACATAAAAACGTACTTTCTTCTAGAAATTGACATTTTTATAAAATTTTCAAAGATACTTACAACATGTTGAAATCTTTAAGCCTGAGAGTCATTATTGAAAACATATTCTATGTAAGCTAAGCTATATAGATTTACAAATGAACATAACATAACATCAACATAATTTTCCAGTACATGGTATTGTGTATTATACAAACAGCAATTATGTGGCCTCTTTGCACAGATTAATGGTATTGTGTTTGTTTTTAAGATAATGGACCTTGACAAATCACCTTCAGAATAGTTCTGTTGGCAGATCCTTCCAAAATGTAAATGATGTTTGAGTGCCGACAGTTTGTACAGATACGGCTGTGACCAGGTTGGCTCTTCTGGCCATTTCCTCCTGTGGCATTGTGGGATAATGGGCCATATAGAAAGTCAGTGCACCAATGAAGCTGTCACCAGCTCCCTGTTAAGAAATGAATAGGTTCACTTTGTTGTTTTTCTGAGTAATATTCATAAATTGAAGTGCAGTTTGAAGACAATTGAACAAGTTACCACTTAGAGAAATTAATATGACAGCAGGGGGTGCCATCATACTTGTAAATGGCGTGGATTCAAATTATGTAAATTTGAACTCTACATAAAGATATCTGGGAAACTGGTACAAAAAAATATATCACTACCAAATGCTCTAGATCATGTTTGATGATAATGATGATATGTCTTTATATAGTGCTTTTGAGTCATATGTGCTTATTTAGCTGTGTGCAGGGCATGTTGAATAAGTCTATAGATGCTGATTTGGTCACAGAGTGAAACTTCAGGCTTTCCTTGACCCCTATCATTGGGTACTCTGTACTGTAGTCTCAAGCCTCAAAGACTTTGTGAAAGTCTTCTGTTTGGAGATGTGCACTTGCTGAGACACGAGGTGTGACATTGTTGGGAAAAATCTGTTTTTGTGACTTGAGATGTTCAGTGGCTATTAAATCTTATTTAACTTGTACATTTAGCATTTTTTCCCAAGGTGAATCTCATGAAGCCCATCAAGAACTTCTCCACATCATATTTCACCTCATAATGAAAATGTATATACTTAATTTAGATAATTATAAATTGGGGGAGGCAGATTTTTTGTATTCTTTATTTATAGATTTTTTTATAGCTCTGAGTCAATGGTACTACACACTATGGCATCTTTTATTTCCATGACTATAAAGTTGATAACACTGGCATGTTTTACCATGTCTGCAGGGGGTAGACTGGGATTGGGGGGGGGGGGGTTGTTGAATGTATAATGGGAAAGCACATAGGAATGCAGTCATGCTCTCATATTTAACCACAGATCGCCCAGTCACTGGTTCTCACAAGTCTACTTGATTACTCATCTCATAGACCCTATTAACATCTATCTTTATTACACAGCATTGTCTGTCTTTTCTAACTTCCCACAAGGCCAAAGGCTGCAATTGTCTAAACTCCCCTAAAGACTGATGACTTAATGAGGTGACCTACGCACACAAGAATCCATTACAAAGTGATCACAGTGCACTCTGGCCCAATTTAGAGCAAGTTATGCATTTTGTCTGTTTGAGTAAATAGTCGACCAGATAGAGTTAAAAATATTATGTGGTAATGGAGAAAGTTTTGAGAGAAGTAATTGGCTCAACCCAGCTCAGTCAAAGGTGCTTAAACCCCCAACAATCTTTTTATTATTCTGATAAAGTTTATGCTTTAAGAAATTTGACAAATAGACATAAAAATTGAATTGGTAAATGACCATTCACATTGACAGTGCTTTTATTGATGGAGGTTGCCAGGTCTTCACACTTTTGGTTACTAGTCGAACTTCCTACTGTATGAATGCACTATCATTATTGATGGGCTGCACAACTGGCCACCTATTTTAAAAATCTGAATACAAATACAATGTATTGCCAATAACAACAAGATTTAGCTCTTACTTGCAACAAATCAGTTTACTTGCCTCTAAAATATGTAAAAATTTACATTCTGGAGGGGAAAGTATATAAATTGTAGCTGTGTATAATGAACAAGATGAATGATTTAATTAGAATGTACTTTTCTCAACTTACCGGTAATTGCGTTGCCAACGTCGTTGTCACTTGTCAAATGGTAACTCATTCAAAATGGATAACTCCTATTGAATGGCCTAATACTTTTTAAAAGCTCCAAAACTTTTTTGGCTAACTTGATACTATAGACTCTATAGAGACTTTGAACGATTTGCAATTTTGCTTGTGACAAAAATATGCGTACTTAAAACACCATAATTTGTTTATCACACTATTTTTTATTAAAAAAATTATTAGATGTTGCCAGTCAAAGACCATAGTTCTCTTACAAGAGGTTCTCTCGTATTGCGTAAGCTAGCTTACACTACGGGAAAGATTCATCTTTTCTGAGATATTGAAGCCAAAAAATTATCCTTAATTTTGTATCATTTGTCAACGCAGTGCAGCAACTGCAGACCTTGAGCGGGCGAACTTGGGTGAACTCGCATCCAATGAGAGGCGTCCGCGTGCTTACTGCATCAAAGCCCGTCAAAATGGGCGTGGCTAGAGTGCATATAAGCGTAGTTCGTAGGCTGGAACCCTGATTTTCATCTCTTCAGTGAAGCTCTTCGCATCTCTGAACTGGAAGCCGCGTCGCAGTTCGAGGGGCATCTAGCAAGCTTGGACAGCGCTCGAAGAAGCCGGCCGTCTCCGCCACCTTCAGCCATCCTGCGAGCTACGCCATCCGGCGACGTATCCTTTATTGGAGCAAGCTAGTTCTTAACGAACTTCACAAAAGAGTAACGAGCGTCTTTTTTAAGATGCCTCGCACCACTTGCGCTTCATGCCGCGCCCCTCTCAGCGCCGGAGACCGCCACATCATCTGCGCTCTCTGCCTGGGACTGGGGCATGCAGAGCTCGCCCTCGCTGAAGGCGGAAGTGACCTCTGCGAGGAGCTTCCGATGTCGACCCTGCGGGCTCGACTCGAAGCGCTCAGAACCGAAGCCGCCGCGGCGCCTTCCGTTCCGCCGCGCAGGAA
Organism: Xyrauchen texanus; assembly: GCF_025860055.1. Taxonomy (NCBI): domain Eukaryota; kingdom Metazoa; phylum Chordata; class Actinopteri; order Cypriniformes; family Catostomidae; genus Xyrauchen; species Xyrauchen texanus. The sequence continues at coordinate 8,002,432 of NC_068291.1, read as the reverse complement.
AAAGCGCCGCTCCCAAAGGCTGCCAGAACCGGTGATAGAAGCGACTGCTTCGCCGGAGCCTCTCCCTCGAGCATCGCTCTCACCCTCCCCGCCCCCCCGGGATGCGCAGTTGCCGCCCAGCGGCCGCACTGCTGCCATCTCGGAGGACGAGGTGGAGGATAAAGGCTGTTCCATCATGGCTTCGGACAGCGAGGAGTGGTCAGGCTCCCACGCCTCCTCCTCGGCCCAGGAATCCAGCAGGACCCGCGCCGGAGTCGAAGGGGAACTAACACGCCTCCTCACACAGGCCGTCGACCGCCTCGGGCTCGAGTGGTCACCGCCCCCTGAGCAGGCTCCCAACAGACTCGACGGCTGCTTTCTTCAGAGCCATCGCCGCACAACACCCGCGGCCCGGGCAGCTCCCTTCCTGCCGGAACTCCACACTCAAGGGCTACTCCTCCATCCCCCCGGTCGAGGATTCGGTAGCAGCACACCTTTGCCCGCCCTCCGCGAGATGGCGGTCTAAGTCAGTGCTCCCGTCTAAGGCCTGCAGAGCGACTTCCGCCTATGTTGGCCGCGCCTATTCCGCCGCCGGCCATCTGCTCTGCACTCCATGGCCGTCTTACAGATCCTCCAAGCGGACCTTCTTCGGGAGTGGGATGAGAAAGGCAGGCACCCAGAGGCTGTTACAGATCTAAGAAGCGCGACGGACCTCGCCCTTCGCGCCACCAAAGCTGCAGCCCAAGCTCTAGGGAAGTGCGTAGCCTCGCTGACTGTGACCGAGAGACATCTGTGGCTAACGCTAGCCGACATGGGACAAGCAGAGCGCTCCACGTTCCTCAACGCACCGCTCTCTCCGACCGGTCTCTTCGGCTCCGCGGTGAGTGGCATTGTTGACCGCTTTTCAGAAGTCCAGAAAGCCACCCAAGCCATGAACCTCTTCCTGCCGCGTCACGCTAGCTCCTCTGCAGGCCGCCCACGTGACCAGCCTCCTGCACGAGCCTCTTCACAGCGCCCAGCTCAACAAAGTCAGACTTCTCAGCGTCGACAGGGCGGCCGCCCTCGATCGCGCTCAGACAGCCGCCGCAGACCGCCACCCCCGCGGGCCTCGGTCTAAGGTTGCGCTGAAACCTGAGCAACCGAAGTCCTCCTAGCCTTGTTGAAAAAAACGACGGCTCAGTCCCGCCGCGGCCGGACCACCGTCAAAGCTTCGCCCCCTGTCAGTCCCCCTCTCTCAGGCTACTACAGTGGTGGATTCAGCAGCCAACAAGCCGGTGATACTGCCCGCTTGCCTGCACTCAAACGCCGTTTTCACGGCGACCCAAAGAAATCTTGTAAAGAGCAAACATGCCTTATGTGTAGAAAATGTGCCCACAATCCAGTGTTCACCCCTCCACACAAGCATTACACTTCCCGTGTTCCTATCCGAGCCCACTCACATAAAGCGGACACAACCCGCTCGAGTGTTAGAGTCAATAAACGCGCCCACGAATCCGTGCGCGCGCCCCTTCTCTGGCCGCTCTGTCACACGACCAGCCTTATGTGTAGAAAATGTGCCCACAATCCAGTGTTCACCTCTACACACAAGCATTACACTTCCCGTGTCCCGATCAGAGCCCACTCACATAAAGCGGACACAACCCGCTCGAGTGTTAGCGTCAATAAACGCGCTCACGAATATGTGTGCGCGCCCATTCTCTGCCCGCTCTGTCGCACGGCCAGCAAACACTTCTCTGTATGTAAGTCCCGTGCCCGTGACTATGCTCGCGCATCACTTAACAGATGTGACTCTTTCCCCATTCACCTCAATCGGGAAGTCACTCACAGAACAGCCTGTCCCTGCTGTCTGCGAGCAGTCATGCATAAGCACAGTAAGTGCGCTCACACATTCCGCAATCAGAGCGATTTGGCCATTCACCCTCTAGCGTTACGCTTCAAAGCGTGGGAAGCTATCCCAGGGATATCCAAATGGGTGTTAAGCACAATAAAACAGGGCTATTTGCTACAGTTCGATCGCCGCCCTCCCCGCTTCAGAGCGCGGCTCGAAACTATTGTGAACACGGAAGCAGCCTGCATGCTTCGTTCAGAAATAGGAAACCTTCTGTGCAAAAGGGCCATAGAGAAAGTGCCGCCTTCGCTGAGCGAGTCAGGGTTTTATAGCCGTTATTATCTTGTTCCCAAGAAAGACGGCGGCCTCAGACCAATATTAGATCTCAGGGGTTTGAACAAGGTGCTTGCAAAAAGACCGTTCAAAATGCTTACAATCAGGAAACTCCTCGCGCATACGCGCCGGGGGGACTGGTTTATCTCTCGATCTGATAGATGCCTACTTTCAGATTCAGATAAATCCCCGTCACAGGCCATTCTTGAGATTCGCCTTCGACGGCCAGGTTTATCAATACACCGTCCTTCCGTTCGGCCTGTCTTTAGCACCCCGTACTTTCACGAAGTGCATGGATGCGGCGCTCGCACCCCTGCGGAGTCAGGGCTTGCGAATTCTGAACTATTTGGACGACTGGCTGATTATGGCACAGTCACATACGGAGCTTCTGCCTCACAGAACAGTTCTCCTCAGCCATCTGAACAGTTTGGGTCTTGCAGTCAATTGGACCAAGAGCTCACTACAGCCCAGTCAGGCAATTTCCTTCCTTGGAATAGAACTAGACTCCGTGGCAATGACGGCTCGCTTATCTACACAGCGCGTGCGCCGTGTTCAGCGACTAGCCGCGTCCTTTCTGATGAACAGCCTCACGCCTCTGAAAAAATTTCAGAGAGTGCTAGGTTACATGGCCTCAGCCGCAGCAGTACTTCAGCTGGGTTTACTGCGCATGCGCCCGCTTCAGCATTGGCTAAACACCCGCGCGTCTCGCCGGGCTTGGGCCACAGGCCGCCAGCCGATCAAGGTGACTCGGACCTGTATTTCAGCTCTGCAGCCCTGGACAGTGGCCGAATGGTATCAGCGGGGAGTGACGATGGGAGCTGTATCTCGCCGAAAAGTCATCTCGACAGACGCGTCCAACACGGGTTGGGGCGCGGTCTGCGAGGGCTGTCCGGTTTTTGGCCTATGGTCAGTTCAGGAAAAGCTCCTTCACATAAATTGTCTGGAAATGATAGCGGTCGAGTACGCGCTTGTGCGCTTTCTCCCGGTCATTCAGGGTCACCACGTCCTGGTCCATTCGGACAACAGATCTGTGGTATCCTACCTAAACCGTCAGGGCGGTGTCAGATCCAGGAACCTCTTCCATCTGACGAAACACATACCCAGTGCCACCTGCGCTCGCTGAGGGCGACGCACATGCCAGGCCACCTGAACGACGGCCCAGACTGTCCAGAGACAATATTCCTCCAGGGGAATGGTCCCTGCACCCTCAAACAGTCCAGAAGTTATGGCGCATATTCGGCAGAGCAGAGATAGACCTCTTGCGTCAGAAGAGAACTCTCACTGCCCAATATTTTTCTCGAAAAGCGAGGACGCGCTGGCCCAGGACTGGCCCAACTGCCCACTTTACGCCTTCCCTCCCGTCTCGCTATTGCCACAGGTAATGCAGAGGATCAGGGAAACGCGTCACTCGGTGCTCCTCATAGCCCCGCGTTGGGAGAATCAGACATGGTTCCCGGAGCTTACGCAGCTGTCACTGACAGCGCCGTGGCCCATCCCAGTGAGAGCAGATCTCCTCTCTCAAGCTCGCGGCACGATCTGGCATCCCCACCCAGAGCGCTGGGCGGTTGCTCTGCAGTTGCTGCACTGCGTTGACAAATGATACAAAATTAAGGATAATTTTTTGGCTTCAATATCTCAGAAAAGATGAATCTTTCCCGTAGCGTAAGCTAGCTTACGCAATACTCGTTCCCTCATCTAGAGAGAACCGAGGTTACGTTAGGTAACCGATTCGTTTTTCATTATGGTTTACTAACAGTGAAAACTTTTATGAAGCTGAAAGACATGTTAAATGTTGTGTATTCATACAAAATAAGTGCAAATGTTAAACAATTTGGCCAGAATTTCTGTACCACACAACAGTTATTTTAGTGTTGCAAAAAATAAATAAAATAACATTTATTGAAGTCACCATGAAACGCCATTAGCAAGCCAGTTTTCTTACATAAGCTGACATATTTCAAAGAAAAAGTGGACTTATGTTTTTTACAACAGAAATTGTTTGAAAACTGGCCATTACCACAATTTAGCAAGGTGGCTGGAGGCAAGGGGTTGAAAAATAAGTGGGCTTTGTGACATCAGCTGAAAGTCACTCAGAGGCAGATCAAGTTATTACATTTTAATGAATGATAATGAAGAGAAACATTTATTTTCTTTGGAATATGCAATGCACAATAAGACCAGGAATGAGTGGTAAGGAAAATAGCATCTGAGCTTGTTAACATGCACACCAACACTCTGATTACCCCCCAAAATTAGCATTACACTGTTGATATTTTATATTGGTGTGTATAAATTGGTATATTTTATAGTGTATGTGCTTTTCCCAATGTAGTCCCAAAAATGTTGAGTTCTTTCAGCTGTGTTGTCTTGTTTTTGGGCTCCATCATATGACGTTTGTTATCCGGACTGTTCATGCACATGATCTTATAAACCCTGTTAGAATGCCTCATGTGATTGTTTACATGGCCACATTAAGCTGCGTTCTCTGTGAGAAACGTAGGTGTGTTTAACTGCTTTCTCTTAATCCCTTAAAGGAATAGTTCACCCAAAAAATTGTATTTGCTGATAATCTACTCACCCTCAGGCCATACAAGATGTATCTGAGTTTCTTTTTTCATCAAAACAGGCCACCTCCTTCAAAAAATGCAAGTGAATGTACTCGGCCCAAAATGCATATGGGTGCATCAAAATAATCCACACAAATCCAGTTGACAAATAAAGTTCTTCTGATTATTTTTAAGCAATACTTATGTACTTTTTAACTACAAATGTTCACTTCCGTACATCTCTGTGATGCGCGCTCATGAGAGGGAGAATTAAGCTCATTGGTAAGGTCACGCGTGGAGGATGAGACAGGAAGCGTGTCATTGTTCACAAGAGAAACTTGCACAGACCAAGCGCCATTCACAAACCAAAACCATTTCAAAACAATATAAAATAAAAATAATTCCAAATAATAATAAAAAACATTATTGCAGTAAATATACATCCTTTATTTCTGAGTGTAACCCATATAGAATATGCTGTCACTAAAGGGTTAACTAGTCGAGTGTCAAATTACATGATGCCAGTAGAGGGCGCGCTAGCACTGTTTTTTAGATTCGTGATTGGGGATTCTCTTTTTTTTTATCAAGTTGCATTAGAGAAAAGTTCTAGTTCACGTGGCGAAAATAGATCGAAAAACAGTGACATCTAGTCAATTCTAATCAGGAGTTGTGTGGATAAGATAATCTTTTACTTCATCTTTTAATGCATTCATTTCAGGTGGTTTAATAGTTTAATAGCATACAGTTCATTATATGTTATGATTGAAAAATGCATTAATCCTGTAAGGAACATTTATTTAGGAAAATAAATGCTATTGTTTAATTTTGTACTGTGTTTTGGCTTTGCCAATGTGAACTATGGTCTCTAGTCAAACAGACTTGTATGAAGCATAGTCGTAGAGTGATTTGAACAGTTATCTTATAATCATAGCTAATGGTTTTAAATGTGTAGCTGGTTTATTGAGAAAAAAAGTACATTACCATATATGGAAAGGAGATATAAAGAATTATAATAGTTTTTTATCTATTCTGTACTGCTATGTACAGATTGGTTTTTATTCTGGATTCAGTTTGGTTCTAAACCATACCGACTTCGATGGCGAGCCTGTCCCAGTGAGTGATATTCTACAGAAGGAACGTTTGGACGCAGTGTGGCCAGCTGTGTCGGATTCTCTTCTGCGGAGTGACTGAACTGATTCGTATCCAGACCTCGGATATTGGATTCCATGGATTTCAGATAAGAAAACATGAATGTGTTTTGGTTTACTACCTGGGTAGAGTGACTTTCTGTTTTCCCAAGAACAATTTATTTTGTTTTCCTATTATTTTTCCCTAAGTGAAAGAGCTCTATTTTATTTCGGGGTATTTTCTAATGTAAGAGGAAATAACTATGTGAATAGTGTGTTGCACAGTGATTGTGTAATAAACCTGCCAGCTGTTCTGTTTAAAAAAAGTTAAGTCTTCTTGTGAGTCTTGTCAATTACTGCTCAGAGCCTAGGTAATAGATATATAGCTATCATTCTAATTTAGGTTAGAGGTGCTACATAAAGCTTGGCGAGCCAGCAGCCAGGAGCAGTTTGTGGTTATATCTATACTTATACAGAACAGCTTTGGCACATTTGTTCACAATTCATCATAATCTCGCAGACTGTAAATTGATGTGTTTTATTTTTTTGGGTTGTTTTGCAATTTCACTTACTGCAACATGGATGTTATTCAGTCTAAGAACATTAAGGTGCCCAATTCAGTCCTAATCAGTGGGCTTTCTGGTACTGACGTAGATGATGAGGTGGTCGACTTTTTGGGGAAATATGGGTCCATTGATAGAGTAGTTAAGATAGAAAGTTCTGATCCTGATTTCAAGAACACAGCGGTTGTTGAGTTTCAATTTGGCGCAGCTATTCAAACACTCCAGAGTGGCTTACCATGTCACAGACCCTCTTCTGATCCTAATATTATTCATCACATCCAGCTTTTGTCTAGCATTTACACTGCTAATGTAGGATCAAGCTTAACCCAGTCCTACCTTTCTGAGTTAAAATATGTAGCAAAAATGAGTGGTACAGATTTTGAGAAAGTACTGCTAGAGGAGTTGGCTAGAATTCAACACTCTGCAAAGCAGGACCGGCCATTTGAGCATGAAGACTCCTTGGTCAACATATCCCCACTGTATACCCCTGATACAAATACAGTGGCAGCTCCGGTAACTGACCAGACCCCAACTGAGCCAACTACTCAGTCCAAAGTGACAATGAATATGGATAGCATTCCATTTCCACTCAAACAGGCTTCTGAGGTTCCATGCACTGGTAGTAGAGCAACCTACCAGCTAACACCTGAACAACTTAATACACATGAAGTCCAAAGAGTGGTGGTAGAACACATCGTAAAGAGCAATGATATGTCACCAACACCTTACGGCTTTTCCAAGTGGAGGCCTTTCTCGGGAAAAACCCCATGTCCAAGCCTAGAAGTTGATTATGACACCTGGCGTTGCAATGCAGAGTTTTACCTCACAGATACCACAGTCTCCGACAAACAAGTGGTCAGAAAGATTTCAGAAAGCCTGCTTCCTCCAGCTGTCAATGTTGTGAAACATCTAGGGCCTCAGTCCAGTTCCCGTGAATATCTGAGTGTTCTTGATTCAGCTTATGGTACCGTGGATGATGGTGATGAACTCTTTGCAGCATCCCTAAACACCAACCAAAAGGCAGGTGAAAAACCTTCTGCTTACTTACATAGACTACAGGCTACATTGAGCAATGTAGTGAAAAGAAATGGTATTGCTGCTGGAGACTCAGACCGCCAACTGCTGAAACAGTTCTGCAGGGGATGCTGGAACAACAGCTTCATCACAAATCTACAGCTGGAACAAAAAAAGAATAATCCACCCTCATTTCCTGAGTTGTTGCTCTTACTACGAACTGAAGAGGACAAGCGAACTGCCAAGTCCTGCCGCATGAAGCAGCATCTTGGATGTCCCAAAACTAAAGTCCAGTCTAACTCACTGAATGTGTATGACTTTGACACTGATGAGAAAGACATAGCAGCTGCTGCAGAAGAAACCCCTGATGCGGGTACAAAGAAAATGAAAAAACAAATAGCACAACTTCAAGCCCAGTTGGCAACCCTGAAAGCATCGATGGATGAGTCCTCAGCAAAGGCTACCTCCAAGACATTCAAGTCAAAGAAATCTAAGCCGAAAGAGCCTGCAGAGAAATCACCACAGCACAATGTGGGAAAATCCAGCAAGAAACCTCACCCATGGTACTGCTTTAACTGTGGTGAAGATGGACATATAGCCCCATCCTGCAGCAATGAACCCAACCCAGTTGTTGTTGAGGCTAAACGAAAAGAACTCAGAGAGAAGCAGCGATTGTGGGAAGCCCAAACTCAGCCAGAGTTAAACTAGGTTCTGTTCCTGTTGAGGGGCAAACAGGAACAAAGACTAACCACACTTGTCCCAAACCAAATGCTAAACAGAATACTTCAAGTTACTCACTGAGCACAAAGCACCGGTCTAAAATACCAAAAGGGTTAATAGGGGAGAAATGCACCAGCAATGTTACTGTGTCAGTAGTAAACTGTAACTGTCTCCTTGACACCGGATCTCAGGTGACCACAGTATCAACTGCATTCTACAAAGAACACTTATCAAAGCAGCCAATCCAGCCTTTTAATCTACTTGATGTTGAGGGTGCTAATGGTCAGTTTGTTCCATACTTGGGGTATGTAGAAATCAACATTGGTTTCCCAAAAGACTTCATTGACACTGCACCTGAAGTATCCACATTAGCATTAGTTGTCCCTGATCTACGCTCCAACAGTGACTTACCTGTTTTGATAGGGACTAACTTACTAGATGTGCTATATGATGAACACTGCCAGAACAGCACTCGGAAAAACACTTCAACTGTCTATGGTTATAGACAAATCCTCAGGGCACTTGAGCTCCGAAAAAGGCTGAACACCACTGGAGAAATCGGCCTCATGACACTTAAAGGAAAAACACAGCAAGTCATTCCTGCACATGAGAAAGTTGCTGTGGAAGGTTATGCCAATGTCAGTTATGCTAATACTGAGGAATGGGCAGTCCTGGAGCAACCAACAACCTCTGCCTTACCTGGTGGGATTTTCATTGATTGTTGTCTCATCACTCTCCCACAACAGCACAAACAGAAGTTGCCTGTTTGGATCAGGAATGAAACAGCCCATGATATAACAATCCCCGCAAACTGTGTTATTGCAGAACTACATGCTCCCGAGCAGATCCTTGAAAACGTTCACTTACCTGACAAAAACTCTGCTACTGTGAACTGTTGTAGTGCCACTGCTTCTCCATCGTGTCAAACCACCCAAAGCAACCTGACGTTTGACTTTGGCCAGTCCCCTCTGCCAGAGGAGTGGAAAAGCAGAATCACTGAGAAGCTCAACGGTTATGCTGACGTTTTCGCACACAATGACCTTGATTTTGGCCATGCCACCAAAGTCAAACACCATATCAAACTAAAAGACGATACTCCTTTCAAGCAACGAGCACGGCCCATCCATCCTAATGATTATGAAGCTGTGAGGAAACACTTGCAATCACTGCTGGAAGCTGGTGTGATACGGGAGTCGGAGTCCCCTTACTCCTCACCCATCGTTGTTGTAAGGAAGAAGAATGGTGATGTCCGCCTTTGTGTCGATTACCATAAGCTTAACCTGCAGACCATAAAGGACGCTTATGCATTACCAAACCTGGAAGAAACATTCTCCGCCCTTACCGGGTCAAAATGGTTTTCGGTGATGGACCTCAAGTCAGGCTATTACCAAATCGACATGGAGGAGTGTGACAAAGCCAAGACTGCTTTTGTGTGCCCCCTTGGTTTTTGGGAGTTTAATCGAATGCCACAGGGAATAACCAATGCGCCTAGCACCTTCCAGCGGTTAATGGAGAAATGTATGGGTGACATTAACTTAAAGGAGTTGCTAGTGTTCCTTGATGATCTAATCGTGTTCTCAGACTCCCTGGAGGAACACTAAGCCAGACTTCTGCATGTACTGCAACTGCTAAGAGAAAATGGTCTCAAACTCTCTACCGAGAAATGCAAATTCTTTCAAACCTCTGTGCATTACCTCGGACATGTCGTCTCAAGAGATGGTGTGGAGACTGACCCTGGGAAAGTCAGTGCACTGAAAACTTGGCCAAAGCCCCAGACTCTTAAAGAACTGAAGTCCTTTTTAGGCTTTTCCGGCTATTATCGTCGTTTTGTGAAGGATTATTCCAAAATAGTTAAGCCACTAAACAATCTCACTTCCGGATACCCACCTCTCAAAAAAAATCAGAAGATGACGACATGTAAAGGGAAGTATTACAACCCAAAAGAGCCGTTTGCAGAAAGATGCACACCTGCTTGTCAGGAAGCTTTTGAGTGCATAATAGAAAAGCTGACCTCCTCTCCAATCCTGGGGTTTGCAAATCCAAAGCTACCATATACTTTACACACAGATGCTAGCACTACTGGTTTAGGGGCTGCTTTATATCAGCAGGACGGACAAACACGGGTCATTGCCTATGCTAGTAGGGGCCTTTCAATTAGCGAGGCGAGGTATCCAGCACACAAGCTGGAGTTCCTAGCTTTAAAATGGTCAATTCTAGAGAAGTTCCAAGATTATCTCTATGGTAATACCTTCACTGTCATAACGGATAATAATCCATTAACCTACGTACTCACCTCAGCTAAACTAGATGCTGCCAGTCATCGTTGGCTTGCAGCCCTTTCCACATTCAATTTCAACATCAAGTATAGGGCTGGAAAGAGCAATCAGGATGCCGACGGCCTCTCTAGGCGACCTCATGGTTTGTTGGTTGATGATGACGCTGAACTGGAGGAGAAAGAAAGGATAAAACAGTTCACATCACATCATTTGGCATCATCAGCTGACCATCTAAACTTACCTGCAGATGTGGTTACAGCTGTATGTCACAGAAGCCTTCTAAGAGAGCCAGACAACTACTTACCTTCCCTTACATTGGTTGAATCTCTGGCTCTCCAAGCCGAGGCTGTACCAGACATCTATGGTGAAGAAGACTTAATAGGCCATGCAACTGTACCCACCTTTAGTGAAGTGGAACTCGGAGATCGACAGGAAGCTGACCCCATCATCAAGCATGTCATTAACTGGTTAAAAGCTGGAGACAAAGTACCCAGTGACATCAGTCCTGACTCCCCTGAATTCAAGCTGGTGCTTAAAGAATGGAAGCATCTTGAAATGTGAGATGGTCTTCTGTACAGGAAACGTCAGTGTGAAGAGAAAACATCATATCAGCTCATACTTCCAGTCACTCAGGGCAACTGTACTCACTTGTCTTCATGACGACATGGGGCATATGGGGGTAGAGCGTACAACTGACTTAGTAAGGTCAAGATTCTATTGGCCACGAATGGCTGCCGACGTCGAGCACAAGGTTAAAAAATGTGGACGATGTGTTAGAAGAAAGACTCTGCCTGAAAAAGCAGCACTTCTTGTCAGTATCCAGACATCTAGGCCAATGCAATTGGTTTGCATGGACTTCTTATCGCTTGAGCCTGACACCCACAACACTAAAGACATCCTGGTCGTCACAGACCACTTTATAAAAGTACGCAGTAGCCATACCTACTAAAGACCAAAAGGCTACTACTGTTGCAAAGTGCCTGTGGGAGCAATTCCTAGTGCATTATGAGTTTCCTGAATGCCTGCATAGCGATCAGGGCAGGGACTTTGAGTCTCGTACTATTAAAGAGCTCTGTGCCATAGCTGGTATCAAGAAAGTGCGGACAAGTCCCTATCACCCACGAGGAAATCCGGTTGAGCGGTTCAACCGCACCCTTCTTGGCATGTTGGGTACCCTAAAGGATAAGGAGAAGAGTCACTGGCGGGACTTTGTAAAACCACTCACGCATGCCTACAACTGTACCAGAAATGAGGTTACAGGGTTTAGCCCTTATGAGCTGATGTTTGGGAGACAACCAAGGTTGCCTATAGATATTGCATTCAGTTTACCTGTCAGAGAGTGGAAACAAGCATCTCACTCACAATATGTGCGGAATCTCAAGTCTAGGCTAGAGGAGAGTTATCAAACAGCCATTGAAAACTCACATAAAGTTGCTGACAGAAACAAACGCCGTTTTGATAAGAGGGTCCGAGAATCTACCCTTGAAGTGGGGGATAGAGTCCTGGTGAGGAACGTCCGGCTGCGGAACAAGCACAAACTTGCTGATAAGTGGGAGTCTGCTGTGTACTGTGTCCTAAAACAGATGGGAGATTTACCTGTTTACATGGTTCAGCCAGTAAATCAAGATGGTCCAATCCGCACTCTGCACAGGGATCTTCTGTTACCAGGTGGGCAGTTGTATGAAGCTGAAGAAGATGAACCAGATCAGCCGAGGGCCACACATCGTCCCAGGACAAAATTCTCCTCAGCAGCAAGAAGAGGAAGATTGTGAGTCTGAAGATGACTACACCGTCTTTCCTGTGAAATCCTCAGTCTTTACTGAGGAAAGGTTCACAAATGTATACGACATCCAAAGAAAGCTGGATACATCTGCCCATTTTCCCGGAAATAGTGATTTGAGCAAGACATTATCACCTCAGTCTCCAGGGGAGTTCTTGGCAGGTAATGAGATGGCATTGCCGGCAAAAGAAGCAGAGGCATGGCTTGAAGAGGCTGGAGAATTCCAGCCAGAGACTACTGTTGATCAACCTTCTACTGAGGATGTGGAGATCTTGCCTGAGCCAGGCAATGTGATGCCAGCTATCACTCTGGAAGATGATGATGTTCCCTTGTCGGATTTTGGTGATCCAGAAGATGGAAATAATAAAAGAGGAGTACAGAAAACTGACATTGAAATCCCTGACGGTTGTGATCAACGAGATGAGGAAGTACTTGGAGAAGTTGTGGAAGACGCGTCTGTACGTCGATCTGAAAGGTCAAGGCGAGCACCGGGCCGATTCCATTACCCACAGTTGGGAAAACCCCTCATCTCATTTGCTCAAAACCTTTTAGACAGTTTCAACCAAACACTCAGTATATTTAGTGAATATGAAAGTAAAGAACTTGCAAGTGTTTGAGCCAGAATATTATAGCACATGAAGGGACTCATGCTGATTTAGGAGGGGAGTGTGTAACCCATATAGAATATGCTGTCACTAAAGGGTTAACTAGTCGAGTGTCAAATTACATGATGCCAGTAGAGGGCGCGCTAGCACTGTTTTTTACATTCATGATTGGGGATTCTCTTTTTTTTTATCAAGTTGCATTAGAGAAAAGTTCTAGTTCACGTGGCGAAAATAGATCGAAAAACAGTGACATCTAGTCAATTCTAATCAGGAGTTGTGTGGATAAGATAATCTTTTACTTGTAACTCAAGGACTGCATTGTGGGAGACATTTTTTGTTGTTTTTCACCGTGTTTTCTGCCGAAACCTCCGGTGAGTTTCTGTTGTCTCAATGTGCTCATTAGCTTGCCATATTGCTAGCTAACAAGAGGTGATGTTATCAATGAACAATATTAGGTTTTAAGATCTCATGCTATTATAATAAAACCAATCGGAGTGACATGAGACTCGAGAGTATTGTAAGATGTTTATATTGCACTTAGCTCATAATGTGTGAATTTTGTGTTTAACTGAGGTAAAATGACTAATGGGGAAACAATGCATTCATTTCAGGTGGTTTAATAGTTTAATAGCATACAGTTCATTATATGTTATGATTGAAAAATGCATTAATCCTGTAAGGAACATTTATTTAGGAAAATAAATGCTATTGTTTAATTTTGTACTGTGTTTTGGCTTTGCCAATGTGAACTATGGTCTCTAGTCAAACAGACTTGTATGAAGCATAGTCGTAGAGTGATTTGAACAGTTATCTTATAATCATAGCTAATGGTTTTAAATGTGTAGCTGGTTTATTGAGAAAAAAGTACATTACCATATATGGAAAGGAGATATAAAGAATTATAATAGTTTTTTATCTATTCTGTACTGCTATGTACAGATTGGTTTTTATTCTGGATTCAGTTTGGTTCTAAACCATACCGACTTCGATGGCGAGCCTGTCCCAGTGAGTGATATTCTACAGAAGGAACGTTTGGACGCAGTTTGGCCAGCTGTGTCGGATTCTCTTCTGCGGAGTGACTGAACTGATTCGTATCCAGACCTCGGATATTGGATTCCATGGATTTCAGATAAGAAAACATGAATGTGTTTTGGTTTACTACCCGGGTAGAGTGACTTTCTGTTTTCCCAAGAACAATTTATTTTGTTTTCCTATTATTTTTCCCTAAGTGAAAGAGCTCTATTTTATTTCGGGGTATTTTCTAATGTAAGAGGAAATAACTATGTGAATAGTGTGTTGCACAGTGATTGTGTAATAAACCTGCCAGCTGTTCTGTTTAAAAAAGTTAAGTCTTCTTGTGAGTCTTGTCAATTACTGCTCAGAGCCTAGGTAATAGATATATAGCTATCATTCTAATTTAGGTTAGAGGTGCTACATGAGCAATGTCGTTGCATTATCTACTTGTGCTTCTTCTTTAGCAAAAATGTATAGGCTATATGACTGTCAAGAATTCAAGTCACACAAGTTGTTGTTAGTGAAACCAAGTGCGAGAGCCTTTAATTAGATTCACAGGATTTACAGGGTTTAAACAGTGAGATGGTACAGGTGATATCACACAGAAAAGAAGCTCCACAAACTGAAGAGGGATTCACAAGGTTGATGTCCACCTAACTGAAGAGGTAACAGTCGAAACCACAGTTTAAGCACTTAACAGATATCAGCAAAAATCAAGAGCAAATACAGACAGGTAAATTAACACTGTGTGAGAGCAGCATGGTCAAACTAGAGTCCTTTGTGTGAGACTTGACAATGAAGTGGAGTGAAGGTAAGTTGTTTATGCAGGCAGTGAATTGAATGCAGGTGTGGTGAATTAGAAATCGGGTGATTAGGAGCGTAGCACTGAGGGAGATACAGAGCCAGAGGGAGGCGTGACAATGAGAAAAGCTGTGTCTCGTTTCGAAGGCTGAGTGTTAGGTAGGACGTATCCTTTGAAGGCTGCAGTGTACTGTACTGAGCGTCCTCTTTTAAACAAAACTTGTTTAAATGAGATGGCCTTCGTAGGACAAGCGTAACGTAACATGGTTGCTATGACAGCTCGCCACTCTTTAACAAGTGCGAGTGCTTTGAATGAGAAGGGAACAAAGTCCCTTTAGAAGAGAATGTATGAGGTAAATTTTAGGAGTTATAATGATGTAAAATGATAGGAAAATAGATTTTACTGGTGTACTGGTCACAGCTCGCCTCTGCGAACTTTCAGGCAAACCGTCTGCTAAACACCTTGCTGCCAATGGTCCACGTCATCAGTAGGTGTGACCTGAAGCTCCACCTACCTACTATAAGTTTTTCAGCCAGTATTTAACATAAACACATCGGGGTGGAAGACCATGGCATGCGATTGATTAGTCAACAAAAAGAATAAAAAATAAAAATCTAAAGTAAAAAAAAAAAAAAAGGAAACAAATCTTTTAATTTACAGTGTACCATTTTTACCCCTGAACAAAGAACTTCTCCAGAAATATATTGTGGTCTTAAAATGTCTTAAGGGAATAAATGTTCTCATTTGCATGATGTTTCAGAACACCTCTTTCTGCAAAAACCCTGGAATAAACTATTTCTTAAGTGCATGTAACCGTGGTCACTATTGATTGAATTTTTTATTGATGTTTGCCAATGTCATATATCAGGAATCGTGGAATAAGTTTCCACTGCTATGCTGACGATACACAACTTTATATTTCTTCAAAACCTGATGAGATTTCACAATTCTCAAAATTAGCAGTGTATTACTGAAATAAAAGATTGGATGGCCAGAAATTTCCTTCTACTCAATTCTGACAAAACAGAGGTTCTAATTATTGGACCAAAAAACTCTAAAAATAAGCCACTAAAATATAATTTGACTCTAGATGGATGTACTGTTACATCATCTTCAACAGCGAAGAACTTAGGTGTTATATTTGATACCAATCTGTCCTTTGAAAATCAAATTACAAATGTTTTTAGAACAGTATTCTTCCACCTAAGAAATATTGCTAAATTAAGGCATATGCTCTCGGTTGCTGATGCCGAAAAACTAATTAATGCATTCATGACCTCAAGAGTAGATTATTGTAATGCATTACTGGGAGGATGTCCAGCAAGATCAATAAATAAACTTTAATTGGTTCAAAATGCATCAGCCAGAGTGCTGACGAGAACCAAGAAATATGATCATATTAGCCCCATTTTATCATCGTTACATTGGCTACCTGTTAAATTCCGTATTGATTTTAAAATTCTGTTAACTACGTACAAAGCTTTGAATGGTCTAGCTCCGCAGTACTTAAGTGATCTTCTACCACGCTATATTCCAACACGTTCATTAAGATCGCAAAATTCTGGCCTATTAATAGTTCCTAGAATATCAAAATCCACTAAAGGAGGAAGATCCTTTTCATATTTGGCTCCTAAACTATGGAATAGTCTCCATTTACATTTACATTTATGCATTTGGCAGACACTTTTATCCAAAGCGACTTACAGTGCAATTATTACAGGGACAATCCCCCCGGAACAACCTGGAGTTAAGTGCCTTGCTCAAGGACACAATGGTGGTGGCTGTGGGGTTAGAACCTGTCACCTTCTGATTAACAGCCCAGTGCTTTAGCCACTATGCCACCACCACTCCCAAACACTGTTCGAGATGCAGACACACTCTCTCAGTTTAAGTCTAGACTAAAGACTCATCTATTTAGCCAGGCATACACCTAATTTATCCTCCAACCCACAATTAGGCTGCTTTAGTTGGGTCTGCCAGAACCAGAAACCAGAAACACTGAGCATGATCTCTAACTCTGCAATAAATTAAATGTCATCTACGCTTACATCTTTTTATTTGTTTCCCTGTCTCAACCTCGGGACTCCTATCCTGAGGTCACCAGAACTGGCTGGATCCAGCACGATTCCTGCATCATGTTGGACTCCACTGCTACATGTCGCAGAATGATGATGACTAAATGCAGCCGGTGCCAGCCAAACATCACTACAATCTATTATGACGGACTTCTGAGGATGAAATGATGCCAACTCCAACCTGCATCACCTCAGTCTATTTATGGACTACGATCTTGAAATGAAATGCTTAGACTAACTAATTGCATCTATGTGAACTTCTGCAATTAATCAAGATGGACTTCAAAGACTTTGGTCATTAATCTTACAGTTCAAACACAATCGATGTTTAATCACTGACCCTTAACACTTAGTTTAATAATTTTAAACCATGATTTTACCTATACATAATTAATATTTACATTACATTCATAATGTTAGCCAGAGGGGAACTGGCCCCCACAGTGAGTCTGGTTTCTCCCAAGGTTATTTTTCTCCATTAATCTACATCTTATGGAGTTTTGTGTTCCTTGCCACAGTCGCCTACAGCTTGCTCACTGGGGTTATTAATACAATTATCATTAAATTATTTTTAAACACTATTAAAAATCGTATTTTATCTAAATTACACAATGATGATTAATCGACTTTATAGACATTACAGTTTTATCGTCTGTTAATGCTGATATTCTGTAAAGCTGCTTTGAAACGATGCGTGTTGTGAAAGGCGCTATACAAATAAAATTGACTTGAATTGACTTGATATACACTAGCGCCTCATGTAGAACTAGTCTGATAATTATCCCGAAAAGAGAAAAAGTCTTGGAAAAATGGATGGTTGCAATACTTATAACAACTACGGAACAAATGAGAGTTTGACTACAACATGTATCTCTTAGTCCATTGGTTAAAATAGGGTCCAATAGCATGAGTGGAGGATATGAAGACGACTGCGTTCATGAAGTTAATGCTAAAGACTTCCATCTAAGTTTATTGAGTGGATGAGCAGTAGGTGGGTTGCACCAAGTCAAAACATCAAGAGAATTAAAAACGAATATTGTGTCATTCTTTGGCTTATCACAAACCATTAGGATTTTCATATGGTTTCATGTTGTTTATGGTGAAATCTCTCCTATCTTGTACAAAGAAAGAAAAAAGCTTTAGCTGAGGGAGTCTGAATGAACATCACGTATTGCTAGGTGATGGTTTCCCTTAGATAAGTGCTACCATCTAAAGGCTCAGTGTTGGTTCTTTGTGGGTTTCATTTACAGTCGCTTGGTCTGATTACATCACAGTTGGTAGGAGGCAGGTCATAGTAAACACCACCACCATCACCTGTAAAAGATCCCTGTGATGGGTCCTCTATCTCTTTTCATGGAGGTGAAGTTTGGCTAATTGTGATTGTCTGAACCAAATATGAGCTGTGATGTCTTGCTTGAATGCAAGGTCCTTGAATTGGGGTCACCTCCAAATGCAAGATCATGGGCCACCCACAGTCCATCTGAAGTGTGCTGCAGGTATGGGAACCTAGTCTACACACACACACACACGTAGGCTACAGAGGGGATCTCATTAAAAGTGTGTACAGCGTGGGAAGAAAAAAAAAGGAATGATCTTATGATGAGTGGGTAGAAACATGGATGGAAACTACTTACTTGACCATTCAGATTTGCAGCAGTGTCTAACTTTTCTTTTCATGTAGTGCCACACCACTGGGTTTTTGATCACTCAAGAGGAGTGTAGGGAAGCTGAAAAAGATGCTTTTAACCTAAGACTGCTTGGTGTCAGTCATCAACAGAAGGGATTCCTTGATAGTAAGCACACAACAGTATGGTCCTTTGGAATCAAAAGATGTAAACACAGCACTTAAGGCACCCACATAAGTAGTCCTTAGTGCTCAAGGTTGGGCAGAATTTTTTTTTTTTTAAGTATTCTGGGCTGAATACTAAATACTCTCTCTTAAATGTATTCAGTAATGTATTCCGATACACCACATAAAAAGTATTTTTATGTATTAATATTCAGAATACTTTTAGAATACATATTTATAAAGGCAAGGTACACCTCCACTTTTTACATCTAAGTGAATCTGAGTAGCTAGTTTCATTGAATTAGATGTGGAGTTGGACACAAATGTTTTTCTTTATTGGATGCAGAAGGTAAACATAAGGAAGTTTGTGGTTAACTACAATATTTTTATATTTTAACAATATTTTGATATGCTAACCCATTATTTGATTGGACTGACAAATGATAATCTATTTTGACACAAAATTAGATAATAAATGAAAATTAACCTATTTATTTGAAATAATAACTGGATGCCACTTGCAGAATTAAAACTATATAGTGAGGTCATGTGACAACAATGTAGTATATTAATGATTTTAACTAGGCTTGCTTGCATATTTACTGTAAATATTAATATGGCTGTAAGTTACAATACGTGTGACACTGAACTAGCTGCTCATACGTCACTAAACCTCAAATTTTACAATAGCTATTTACAGAAGGTTTTTCTGTCATCATTTTATTTTTCCCTCTTTCATTCGAAGGGTTTTCGAGCATGAACTGTCCGCTTAAGGTCCAGCCACAGCATCTCAAATGGGTTCAAGTCAGGACTTTGACTAGGCCACTCCAAAACTTTAATTTTGCTTCTTTTGAGCCATTCAGAGATGGAATTACTCCTATGCTTTGGATCATTGTCTTAATCCAGTTGCGCTTGAACTTCAACTCACTGACTGATGACCGGACGTTCCTTTTTGGGATTTTTGGGTAGAGAGCCGAATTAATGTTTCCCTCAATTATTTGCAAGTCGCCCTGGCCCTGAAGCAGCAAAGCATCCCAACACTGTCACACTACCACCACCACCATGCTTGACCATAGGTATATTCTCTTTGTGGGATTCTGTGTTTGATTTACACCATATGTAACAGGACACCTGTCTTACAAACAGTTCCACTTTCTAATCATCAGTCCACAGAACTTTCTCCCAAAAAGTTTGAGGATCATCAAGGTGTGTTTTGGAAAAATTCAGACAAGCCTTAATGTTCTTCTGGGCTAGCAAACGTTTTCGCCTAGCCACACGCCCATGGATGGCCATTGTCTTTCTTATAGTAGCGTCATGAACAGTAACCTTTATTGATGTGAGAGAGGCCTGCAGTTCCTTGTAATTTGTCCTTGACCTTTTTGTGACTTCCTGGATGAGTCGTCACTGTGCTCTTGGAGGAATTTTAGAAGGTCAGCCACTTCTGGGAAGGTTCCCTAATGTGCCATGTTTTCTCCATTTGGAGATAATGGCTCTCACTGTGGTTCTTTGGAGTCCCAGAGCCTTTGAAATAGCTTTGTAACCCTTCCCAGACTGATGATATGATCATTTCCGGAATTTCTTTCGACCTTGACATAGTGTGCTACTGGGTGAGACCTTTAAGCCAACCTCATGCTTCAGAAAAAATAATATTTAGGTGTTGATTTGATTGAACAAGGCTGGCAATGGGTGTGTTTAGTCCAGTTGAACCCTATTATGAATGCAGTTTCATAGATTTGGGCATTTAGCTACTAAGGGGCAAATACTTCTTCACACATTCCGAGTTGGTATTGGATAACTTTTTTACTTCAATAAATAACATTATCATTTATAAACTGCATTTTGTATTAACTCAAATTGCCTTTGTTTTTGTTAAATTTTTTTAAACAATTTAGTATGAGATGTACAAAAAAAAAAACCCCAGAAGAAATCATGATGGGGGCTAATATTTTTCACAGCACTGTATGTGAAAAAACATGGTCGGCTTGGTTGATGAGACTTTTTCTTTGTGGCCTTAATGAGAGAGGTAATCTAGAAGTATTCTAACAAAATTTGATAAAGTGACTAGTTTGAAGTTCTTGAAACAGTCGTTTGCTGTCAATGGCAGCCAAAATGTGTTGGATTAACTGATTGGGAATTGGGAAACGTCCTCTAACTTTCAACTGCATTTATGTTCAGCGCACTTAGCATGTGTAAATATTTGTATGAACATAAAAAGATTCAACAACTAAGACATAAACTGAATGAGTTTCACAGACGTGACCAACTGAAATTGAATAATGTGTCCCTGAATAAAGGGTCAACAGTCAGTAGGTGTCCACCAGCTTCATTAATTACTACAGTGCATCTCCTCCTCATGGACTGCACCAGATTTGCCAGTTCATGCTGTGAGATGTTACCCCACTCTTCCACCAAGGCACTTGCAAGTGCCCTTACCCTCCGATCCAACAGGTCCCAGAAGTGCTCAATGGGATTGAGATCCGGGCTCTTCGCTGGCCATGGCCAGCGGGAAATTTCCTGTCTTGCAGGAAATTATGTGCAGAATGAGCAGTATGGCTGGTGGCATTGTTCTGCTGCAGGGTCATGTCAGGATGAGCCTGCAGGAAGGGTACCTTGAGGATGTCTTCCCTGTAACGCACAGTGTTGAGATTCCCTGTAATGACAACAAGCTCAGTCTGATGATGCACTGATGGAGGGATTGTGCATTTCTGGTGTAACTTGGGGAGTTGTTTTTTTGCCATCCTCTACCTTTCCCACAGGTGTGATTTTCGGATGTACCGATCCTGTGCAGGAGTTGTTACACATGGTCTGCCACTGCGAGGACGATCAACTGTCCTTCTTGTCTCCCTGTAGCTCTGTCTTAGGCATTTAACAGTAACAGACATTGCAATTTAATGCCTGGCCTCATGCCTCCATGCAGCATGCCTAAGGCATGTTCACGCAGATGAGCAGGGACCCTGGGCATATTTCTTTTGGTGTTTTTCAGAGTCAGTAGAAAGGTCTCTTTAATGTCCTAATTTTTTATAACTGTGACCTTAATTGCCCACTGTCTGTAAGCTGTTAGTGTCTTCATGACCATTCCAAAAGTTTTTTTTTTATTTTTATGCACCTACATTAATTGTTTATGGTTCATTGAACAAGCATGGAAAACATTGTTTAAACCCTTTAAAAAATGATCTGTGAAGTTATTTGGATTTTTACAAAATTATCTTTAAAATACAGTGTCCTGAAAAAGGGACTGCCCCATTTCTAAGCGGGGAATGTGACAGGCACACAAATGAGAGATTTCAGCAACAACAGTCAATAGTTACAACATCTCCTACCGTTATGGATGTATTTCAAGTTGGTAAGCTTATGTTCTTCAAATCAAACTGATATCAAATCTATTTTATCCATAACATTGATGCTAAGTAGTTGTGCAGGAAGTAGTTGCATACTGAGGCACAAACAAAAAAATACATCATTCAGCCCATGCAATACCAGAGCTGGAGACATTCCATAATTATTGTCTGAACAACAGTGTTTATTTTTTATGAGGTCTATTTGCTGACACTGCAAAAAAATGCTGTATTCAGGCTGAGGTGCAGAGAGCAGTGCATTGTTTTGTTACTCACAAAGCTATATTCAGGGAAGCCCAGTAAACACTTTAACCTTCTATTGAATGTTCGTTAAAGGTTAAGTGTCTAATTGTTGTCAAATGTTTTGGATGGTACCTTTCTCCTATATTAAGTATAATGTGCAGGGTCAACTGTAAGTAAGCCAATTGTTGGGCACATTTTATGAAGTGGTGGTGATGTTACACTTTTAAGAATGAAGCGGTATCCACTCTTGGTACAACACATTTATTTCTGTAAGAAATATAGAAAATACAAGTGAGATCAGGAGCGCTCTCCGTAACATGTACACTTGAACTTCTCTAATCACGTACTGACTACACTCTCAACCATATTGACATCACTTTTTCCTATAAACAGTTATACGTCTTATTGTACAACCGTTCTCCCATATGCATGACACTGGGCACGTTACCGAACACAGGTTACCTTCTCTAAACCCATAAACACGATAACCACATTTAAACGTGTTCATTGTTCACTCTGTCATGACATAAAGGTTTGACATATAACTTTAAAGTATCACATTATTTTTCTTTACGTGAATACAAATTAGTGATGCATGAATTCTAGATACATATCCATGAAATGAACAATTCAGTACATCCGCATTTACTCCAGCATTAATTATTATATGAACTCCTCTTCTTACTCTTTTTATCACTGCTTTGTTACTTGTTTTAATCAATTTTTAACTCTCTATGAATTATGCTTATGAACTGACTTCATCCACTTAACATGTTTAACTCAATTTCTGTTACTGTGTTTCTTCCATATTATCTGCAGAGAACAAAAATAATAAAAACATTTTAACAATTGTCTGAAAGTCTGAAACCGTCTACAACTATCAATACACTATGAAATACTCTTTTACAAATTAATAATTTAGGGAATGACACTAGCTGAGGTATTAACATGTTAGCATGGTGAACATAGGCCTGTTAACACATGTGCTGCTAAACACACACTTCTCTCATGTTAGCTTAGCCGGAAAGTGACTAGCTTTTACCGGAGTTATCCACATTGCCGTCCGCCATTTTATGTGCGGGCGCATATCGGTCATCCCTCACTTTTAACCACCGTCTAATTCAACATTTCGTAATCTCTCTGATACCAACTAAAGCTCTACGGAAACATAATATTGTTGTACATTACCACAGTATCAATTAACATCAGCTTACCTGTAAGAAATATAGAAAATACAAGTGAGATCAGGAGCGCTCTTCGTAACATGTACACTTGAACTTCTCTAATCATGTACTGACTACACTCTCAACTATACCAGCATCAGCTACTGATGCCTAGTCTAGTGTAAAGCTTAGGGTGCCCCCTACTGACGAAACTGAGTTTAGCGAGGAAAAACATCACTCATTTAATAATACCTTGTTTCCAGACTTTAGCTGTTATCCAGGCAATATTTATATGTATCTTTTAAACACTGGGGCTACAGTGACATAGTGGGCTAAAGCACAGAACTGGTAAGCAGAAGGTTGCTGGTTCGATCCACACAGCCACCACCATTGTGTCCTTGAGCAGAGCACTTAAGGTTGCTTTGGATAAAAAGCATCTGCCAAATGCATAAATGTAATTGTAATATAAATGTAAACATTTAAAAACAACTGAAGTTGACCAAAGTGCTGTACAGTACATTATACAGAGCAATTAAACCAAACAACAAAGGACTAGATAAAAAAGGTAGACACAGAAGGCAAGATATCAAAGTAAGTTAAAAGCCAATGACGAGGTGGGGTTTTAACCTAGACTTAAAAACAGGTAGAGCAGTTCTGATATGAGCCGGCAGACTGTTCCTGATCTGGGAACGTAGAGTAAGCCACGGTCCCCAGATCTTAAGGATCGAGTAGTCATGTGGGGACACAGCAAATTTGAAAGATACGGAGGCGCTTGGTTGTTTGATGATTTGTAAACGAATAATACAATTTTAAAATCAATTCTGTATCTAACCGGTAGAGAGTGTAGTGAGATTAAAATTGGGGTGATGTGCTCAGACTTGCGTCTACTCTTTAGGAATCTGGCAGCAGCATTTTGGACCGATTGTAGATGATTGTGGACAGATTGATTAATTCGAATATAAAGGGAATTGCAGTAGTCTGAACAAGACGAGATGAAGGCATGAATTAATTTTTCAAGCTTTCTCGCAGAAAAAAAAGGTTCCCTTCTGTCACTCACTCGATGTTGTGCCAATGTAGTGACACTAGGGGTCGCACTTGAGAGCCCCGAACACCTCCCATTCTTTGTGAAAATGCCAATGAGAATTGGTGAGTGGAATTTGCATGCCACTTCCCCAGACATACGGGTTAAAATGAGCTGGAATGCCCACTCCGGGTTAAAAGGTTAACTCTTTCCCCGCCAAACACGGAATTTTCCGTGTTTTATGAAAAAACGCTTCCCCGCCAAACACGGAATTTTCCGGGTTTCCGTGTTTTAGGTGTTATACGGTAAGGAAGACCCCTGCGCATGTTTTGAAAGAGTATGCAACTCTTTGATCAAAGAAACAGACTGCAATCGTCTCAAACATGAAGAAGTGGAGTACTGAGAAGCTCAAAATATCAGACATAAACATGCCTTTTTCTCAGCTTTTTGTCTGAAATGTTGTTTTTTGACAAAACCTACCTCTGTTCAAGTCGCAATAAAAAAAGAACAAATGAAGATAAAATAAAATCGTTTTTTTGCCTAAAAGCAGAGGCTCAGATCTTTATTGTGATATATAGCATCTTCATATATTCATGGAAGAAAATATTCTGCAGGCCATTAAAGTTTAGCGAAAATCGTCAAAAACCCTGGTGGTGGCTGGCAACTTTTTTTAAAAAACGCTGGTGGGGAAAGAGTTAAAAGGGTTCAAAGGAGCTGCACCTTCTACCCACGTGAATGAGGCCGGCCTAACTGGTGCTGGAGGCAATTTGTGTTCAATGGGCAAAACGCCGCCACCTGGTGGGATCAACCGGAGCTCCCTTCCAGAGCCTGTAGGACTACGTTGTCGCATGCCATGGCCATCCTGCAGGTACACCAGGAGACCACTCCATACCCGCTGGAGGGCCGGGATGTAAATCCTTTGTTTCCTTTTCTCATTTGTTCGCCACACCCCAAACGGGTTGTGGTACCCACATTGTCAAAAAGAGAGCGGTTTCCTCACTCCTTGGGTCACATAATGGGTGTTCACAACCGCCATTGTCACAGCAACCAGACACCGAGCATGCGCAGCCAGGGAACCATAAACGTGGCCCCCCCGCCTTTGCGCGCCCAACTGTGCCATACCTTTAGACAGTTAGTTGTGACGAGTATCGAGGCCGACCCAAGAGGTCCTCCTCCTCAGTCGCTAGCCCCACCCTATGCCGAATACGCAGATCAAGGTAAGTGCTTCGAGGTTTCCCTCAGCCAGCCACCTTCGGACAAGGCAACGTCCCAAGACGTGGCATCACCTGCTCCCCCAGATGCAAGTCCCCACCTCCAGGTACGTCAGACGCGATTGTCCCCTTAGTGCCCGGAGCTTGGACACGTGGCTAACACTTTCCAACCTGTCGGACCATCCGAGTAGAAGCCAGGCGCCCGCCCTGGTTCAGTGGCATCCGCTTCACTTCAGTGCCAGGCGAGAGCGCCGCCATCCTGTGTCCTTCTTTTCAAGGGTACGATAGATCCTGTCCCTCCAGCCAAGATGGGGAAAGGGTTCTACAGCCCGTACTTCATTGTGCCAAAGAAAGGCGGTGCGTTGTGGCCAATCTTGGACCTGCGAGTTCTGAACCGGGCCTTACACAGACTCCCATTCAAGATGTTAACACTGTTAGGGGAATAACAGTTATGACCCGGACCAGATATGGAGAAAGAAAACCAGGAGTCGAGAAATTCAATTAAAGAATCAAAATTTACTGAAGAATAGTTTGCAGTGAAATTGGTAGAGCCAGCGACAAAGTCTCACGAGGAGATGGAAAGCTAACTCATACCTTACACAAAATCTTACATCAATTATACCATTTGCAAGGACGTACATTCCATTATTTTACTCCTGATTGGCTAAAAGAACATAAAGTCACAACATATAGATAGTTAAATGGCCTATCAACATTAATCAGCGCACTTGTCGTCCGCGCCCGAGATTTACATCTGAAGTGACCTCGCAGATGGTCGCGGGGCGTCTTCGAGTCGGCCTGGTGTGCATCCCTGGTTCAAAACCTAGGTAGAAGGTCAAACGCACACACAAAACATTGACGAACGACAGTCCTTCTCTGGGCACAAGACAGCTAGAGCACACATTATCAGGCCATTTAAACCAAAACAGAGAGATAAAATATTCACTCCGCTGGCAGAGGAGAGGGTTGAAATAACATACATTTCTTCCCTAAATAAATAATAATAGAAAATCACACTTCTACTATTCAGGTAGTATTGCATAGGACTTTAAACCATATACTTAATCACAGAAAAGTAACGATCAAACACAGAACATATGTTTAACATTCTCCCTGCCCCCGCTCATCACAGCTAAGCTTATCCCCAAAGGACCTTCAGACTACAGGCAGGACAGAGAGAAAGACTCTGGAATGTTCCTTAAAAGACACTAGTTAACATTCCAACACACATATGATTCAAAGTATATTTCAGTTATGCATAAGAAAATAGAATTGATTATGTGATCATGCATATAGTTAATTCATCATTTTATTAAAGAAGTTAAGCAACAGAATACAGATGGATATTGATATAAAAGGATATATATATATATATATATATATATATATATATATATATATATATATGTATTGATATATCTGAAGAGCCAAGGGATTTTGACCCTCACCCTTCAACACAGAAACACATTTTGACGTGCATCCGGCATCAAGATTGGTTCGCACTAGAAGACCTGAAGGATGTGTATTTTCACGTCTCTGTTCTACCTCAACACAGACCCTTCCTACGGTTTGCTTTTGACGGCCAGGCGTATCAGTACAAGGTCCTCCCCTTCGGCCTGTCCCTGTCCCCTCGTGTCTTCTTGAAAGTCGCAGAGGCAGCTCTTGCCCCTTTAAGGGAAGTGGGCGTCCGCATACTCAACTACCTCGATGACTGGCACACTCTAGCACACTCTCAAGAGTTGCTATGCATGCACAGGGATTTGGTGCTCAGGCACCTCAGCCATCTAGGTCTTCAGGTCACCTGGGAAAAGAGCAAGCTCCACCCAGATCGGAGCATCTATTTTGATGATGTGTTGTGATCACCACAGACACCTCCACACTGGGCTGGGGCACCATGTGCAAATGGCACGCAGCTGCCGGTTCCTGGTCAGGACCACGACTGGGTTGGCACATCAACTGCCTAGAGTTGCTGGCTGTACTACTTGCCCTGCAGAGGTTATTGCCGTTGATCCAGGGCAAGCATGTGTTGGTCCAGTCCGACAATACAGCGACAATAGCATAGATAAATCACCATGCCGGGGTACGCTCTCGTCGCATAGCAGAGGCTGAGGTTGCTGCGGGCCACTCATATCCCGGGCAGCCTCAACACAACAGCGTATGTGCTGTCGCAGCAGGAAATTCTGAGCGGAGAGCGACCCCTAGTGTCACTACATCGACACAACGTCTTGATCCCTCCATCAGGGAATGGAGGTTATGACAATAACCATGACGTTTTACTCTGGCTTACAGTCATAAATGGAAGAAATCTGATCTTACCACAGCATTTATTTGTTTATCAAATTTCAGTTTGTTGTCAAATAAGAAGTCTAAGTTCCTAGCACGTGATGTAGTAAAAGAATAAAGAGTACCTAACTCAAGGTTGCATACTGTCATTAGAACTGAACAAATTAACTTCTGTTTTGTTCTCGTTCAAAATTACAAAAATTTGAGTCAACCATGCATTCAGTTCCTTTAGACAGGCTAGTAGTGGCTCAAGGGCATGTTTGTCATTGCACTTCAGAGGTAAATAAAATTTGGGTTTCATCTGCATTACAGTGAAAAGAAACACCATATCAGTTTTCCAAATGAAAGAGTGTTTGAAAAGCTATTTAAAGTGATTATTGTTCCAAATCCATTTGGTGGACCATAAATTACACACTTCACCTTTAATGGCTAAAGATAGTCCTCACAAATAAACACAGTAGGCACATACTGCTCAAGAATGACAAAAGTTCCAAGGCAGTTAAAAAAATTGTGTGTGTGTGTTTTCTTCGAAAAGTTTGCGCCTGTATAGTCATTGAGATAAAATCTGGCACTTGCCCCCATTCCCCTCCTGTTCCACGTTTTTAACAAGTGAGGAAAGAACAAAGTTACTAGAATAGGGATTAGAGCTAAACAACTCAGGGTTTATGGTTCATCAAAGTGCACGGAAACGGGCCATGGCCACGTGGAGACCAAAGCCAGGCAGACTCCCACTGAGTGGATCACTGCTAAGCACTGAGTCACCCAGAGAGGGCAGGGGAGCGAGGGGCAGCCTACTCTGATGAAACTGCACATGTCATGCTAAAATAATTCAATCAAACTAACAAATGCCATTTTAAATGTTTTCATTACTGTGCAAACACTTAAAACAGTATATAAACTATTGGCCAAAAATATTGGCACCCTTGGTAAATATGAGCATAGAAGGCTGTGAAAAATATGTCTTCGCCGTTTATTCTTTTGATCTTTCATTCAAAATATTCACAAAAATCTAACCTTTAATTTAAGTAAATTAATTGAAGGTTGGGAAAAATATCATAAGTAAATAAATATTTTTCTCCAAAACAGGTTTGCCACAATTATTGGCACTCCTAGAAATTCTTATGAGTAAAATATATCTGAAATAGTATTCCTATTCATATTTTGCATTTTTACTACACCTGGGTGACAAGGAATACCAATTTCCACCATCATAGCAATAATTAAGAAGTGCCATTTAACTTGAGATGTAACAATTCGACCTGAAAGAGGACATGTGTCTATATTTTCTTCACGCATGGTGAGGAGGATGGTTTGAGTGGCCAAAAATTCTTGAAGAGTCACAGCTGGAGTATTGCAGGAATTATTTGGGTCTTGTTGTCAGAAAGTCTCCAAAGCTACAATCAGACATCACCTACATCACAACAAGTTGTTTGGGAGGGTTTCAAGAAAAAAGACTGCTCTCATCCAACAACAAACTCAAAAGTCTTCAGTTTGCCAGACACTACTGGAACTTCAAATGGGACTGGGTACTATAGTCAGATAGTTTGGTAGTAAACACCAGAGATGAGCTTGGTGCACACAGCAAGGTAGAGGTATGGTGGTGGATATGTAATGCTGTGGGGCTGTTTTTATTGGGGATTTCTTTTTTATATCGAGGCAAGTGTGTTTTAAATATTGTATATGTTGCCGCTATACAAAATTGCACTCATTTTGTGTCACCAAATGGAATAGCAAAAATTATGAAGGTTTTCAAACAGGTTTCCCAAACATTCTCCTCGTCTTCTATTGGTTGGTCAAATATAGTATTGTCTGAAACACACGCTGGTTGGGCCAAAGTTGCTACTCTATGTTGGGCAGGTCAAGAGCAATATTTTGAAAGTGCCACAGTGCCTAGCTTCCATCCACCTTTCATGCTATTTTGTTATCGACAAAGGAAAATTGCGACATTTGCCGCCTTCTACCCGTTTCCATTCAAATGGCCTTTTATCGATAAAAATGGTGTGCGTGATGACGTTATGCCTAAAAAATGCTTTGTCGCATAAGTTTTGGTTTAGCGCAAAATAAATCTGCCCTGAAGCCATTTCCATTTAGAAATGTGTGTTTATCTCTAATTCGCCTCCCAGATGTCCCAAATTTTTTTCTTCTGAAGTTTGGGTAAAATGGGGAAATTATTGAGACAATTCATTGAAATTAGTCAGCTTACTGGGATATTAATTAACCAAAAAAAGCAATCAGAAGAGGAGGAATTGCAATCAAAAGGAAACGGTTGCCCCTGATAGCACTGTAATAATGGTCCTTATGTTGCGCATATTGCAGGTTGGCACCGGTTCCGACCTGAAAGCGGATCGTCATGGCCCTGTTCAAGCTGGCAACATGCCGACAAAATAGTGGAGGAAACTATCTGTCTCAGTATAAGAACAATAAATCGATGTGTATATGTGGTGTGCTATTAAAGAAAAAAAAATGATGCAGTGTTATATCAAGGTTTACATATGATACATTCCTGACAGGGCTGGACTGGTAATCTGGCATACCAGGGATTTTCCTGGTGGGCCAACGCACTTTGGGTCGATCAGGGCTGACTGGCCATCGGGAGAACCAAGCGGGCTGGTGGGTCCGTCGCCAAACTTGCCGAATGGGCCGCGATAAGCTAAAATGAGCCACCACATTATGCAGAACGGACAACAAAACGGCACCGCGATATGCAGAAAAGGACAGCAAACACCAAAGATGGTTAGATTGAAAGTATTTAAATGTTTTAAAATCTTCAAATGCTAATTTCCTGAAAGTGAACTCAGCATGGGACAAATAATTCTGATAGTTCTTGAAAAAAGTGCAGAACATTCTGAGAATGTCATTCAGCTGACTGTTTTCGTCTATAGAACAGGGTAAAGCTAATTTAAATTTGTGTAAAGATAAGGCCTATATAGATATTTTTTTATTTGGTAATTCATTTTTTTATTTAATCCTTTTTTCATTTGGTAATGTATTAAATTTTTTTTTATGCTTTTTTTAATTTGGTAATTTATTTATATTTATTTAATGTTTTTTTCATTCATTTTATTTATTTTATTTAATACAGAGAATTTTGTCTGCATATTTCAAAAGTAAAACTAAACAATAATTTAATAGAATTGGGCTGTGTTACAAAAAAAAAAAATAAAATAAAAAGCACTGGTGCTTTTCTTCTAGTATTGTGTATTTATTTTTAATTTAAAACATCTTTATGCACAGAAATGATATGTTTTATGGGCTAATTCCATGACTGCTGTATATTTTTTTGAATGGTGTGGAAAAGAAACTTAAATAAATAAATGTATGGATACTGCGATTAAATGAAATCGCAAACAGTGACCATTCATTTGTTCAATGTGCAAGAGATATTTGTGTTGGCACTTCTGGAAGTGTCACATTTGCAGATCGGCTCTATATGCCGTAAAGATCAATCCATATTCACATATGTTGCGACCTAGAAGTATTATTTTATAATTTCATACTTTCTTAGAATAGGAATATGTTTAGAATTCTGTAAGGAAATCACTATAATTTCATTGTAATTTCATTTGATAAATATTCTGGATATTATTCTGATTTATGTTACTGAAAGGTGAAAGTTCAGTTACGATGATGTCATAAGCCAGCGCAGTAGCGGTGTCGAGAGCGGAGCCGAGTAAAGTGAACGTAGGCTATATCGCTGGGTGTTGTGTTGCTTCGTGTAAAAAAGATCATTCCAACAGAACTGGCAAAATAAAGTTGCAAAAGAAAAGACGGAGTCTGTTTTAAGTGTGCAACATAAACTTGGTGTTTCCACCCAGTTGGATTTCATCACGAAGCAAGCAAAACGAGTCACGAGTGACGAGCCACGACACAGTAAGAGCTAGCCACGAGCTACCTAGCTACCGACGTCGTCAATCCTGCAGTGCTCCAGACGAAGCAGTGAAGGTAAAAGTTTTCTATCATGTCAGAAGTGCAACAGATGTCGTCTGAGTGGGAAACTCTTGTAGCTGAGATAGAAGAAAAATTACTGCCACTGACTGCACCAGAGTTGAATCATATATGCTGGGCACTCAGTCTAACGGTGGAAAAAATTGACAAAGACTTACCTCGTAAATTGAGGAGGCATATTCTCCAGTATCTAGAAGGGGAAGATGTTATTTCACAAGAGGATGAAGGGATGTCTCTATTGCTGCAAGTAAATCACAAAATTGAGGAAATCAAAGGAAAAATTGACGATGATGGCGTAGCCCAGCTCCAACAAATAGCGCAAGAGCGCCACCCTGTGGTTAAAAATGATATCGCACCCAGTAATCAAACAAACAAGGAGAAAATGTTTCTGTCCCGAATGCAACAGGAGCAGCTTCCCAAAATGTTTCTTTTGTCTATCCACTGTACAGAAGAGAGTTCAAAATAATTGGGCAAATTGGAGAACCAAATCAAAAGGATAAATTAGCGTACACTAGTTTGGAAAGACAAATCCAGAGCACTGAAAAAAGGATATGATGAGGGAGAAGTCGTAGAAGCTGTCATTCAAGCTATAGCTCCAGGAACAAAACTGAAGAGTTATCTTGAAAGTAGAGTTGATCTGTCATCGCAAGCTCTCAGACAGATATTACAGACTCATTATATTGAGAAGGATGCTACTGACTTGTATCACTCCCTCACTCGCGCTGTTCAAGATTCAAAAGAAACACCCATTCAGTTTTTAGTGCGAGCCATGGATCTGAGACAACAAATTGTCTTTGCTTCAAAAAGAGTTAAATCTGGTTTGAAGTACAGCGCAGAGCTAATCCAAAATCAATTCCTCCAAAGAGTACTCACTGGCCTCCATGATAACGCCATCCGTGCAGACATAAAGCCATACTTACAGAATCCGAAAGTTGAAGATGAAGTCCTTTTGGAGAAAATGACAGCTGCATACACTCTGGAAATGGAAAGAAAGAATAAGTTGTCAACTACATCAAAAGAAAAGATGATCAAAATTGCAGCGGTTAGTGAGGAAAGTGAGGAATGTGGAAAGGAAAGCTACGTAAAGAGATAAAACCCAAGATGTTGATTGGATCTCTGCTGTCACGTGTAACATCGATGCACTGCCAGAGGGGTGTAACATCTCAGAGCCAATCCAGCCTCTTGCAGTGGAAGATATCAGAGTTGCCCAGAGTGCAGATTTAGCCATTAGCAGAGCTCTGGCTTTGAAAAAAACACATGCATTCTTGAAACATAAAGACAAGCTGGCAAAAAGTGAAGCAGTGAGACAAATTCTCCAAGAGTGGTCCAGTCTAAAGATTGATGGAGAGGGCATCCTCAGAAGAGAGACTGCAGCGAGAAAGCAGTTAGTTGTTCCTGAGTCCCTGAAGCCTACTGTGTACAAGCATCTCCACGGGGAAATTGGACACTTAGAGGCCGATCGAATGGTGGCTCTCACAAGAGAATGGTTCTTCTGGCCAAAAATAAGACAGGAAATGGAACACTATGTTACCCAGGTGTGTCGCTGCATAAAAAGGAAAAACAGAATAATCAGGACACCTATCCAAAGCATTGAGACCTCTGCACCGTTTGAGATGATATCCATCGACTACCTACACTTAGACAAGTGTAAAGGGGGTGAAGAGTATATACTTGTAGTTGTGGATCATTTTACCAAATACGCACAGGCCTACGCAACAAAAGACAAGTCTGAGAAGACGGCAGCCAGAAAACTCTTTGATGATTTTATTATGCGTTTTGGTTTCCCATCCAAGATACATCACGATCAGGGAAAAGAGTTTGAAAATACTCTCTTTCACAAGCTACAAGACTACTGCGGTATTCGCCATTCACGCACCTCCCCATACCACCCTCAAGCTAATCCTGCAGAGCGCTTCAACAGAACGCTGCTGGGTATGTTGTGCACGCTTGAAGAGTCTCAGAAGTCAAGGTGGAAAGAACACCTAAACAAAGTGGTCCATGCCTATAACTGAACTGTGCATGAAGCGACGGGATTCTCTCCATTCTTCCTTCTCTTTGGTCGTGAGCCAACTTTACCAGTCGATCTAATGTTCCCCAAGAAAGGAGGAGAAAGGAACCAGTCACAGACTGACTATGCAGAGAAGTGGAGAGAAGTCATGCAAGAAGCCTATGCTATTGTGATGCAAAACATGAAGAAAAGTGCAAGGAGAGGACAGAAAAACTACAATAAGCGCACGTGGAGTTCTGTTCTGGAGCCAGGTGATCATGTCCTGGTGAGAAACCTCACACCCAGAGGTGGTACTGGAAAGCTGAGTAGCCACTGGGAAGACATGATTCATGTTGTCAAGGGAGGAAAAGGCCCTGATAGTCCAGTATATGTGATTGAACCTTTGCAAGGAACAGGGAGAAGACGGGTGTTACATCATAACCTACTTCTACCATGCCCTTATCTGGTTGAAGAGCCAGAAGGTTATGAACCCAATCTTGAAGAGAAAAACAACAGAAGAAAAGCAAGACGGACAATAAGAAGGGATCATACAGCCAGACATGATACTTACCGAACAGACACAGACAGTTCCAGTGAGGAGGAGTATCGTCTCTGGACAGCAGTGAGACATGCTGAGACCCCTCTGAATGCAGAAGCAGAAGAGTTCTGTCCGAGAACAGAGACACTCCGAGACAGGCCTGAGAGGTCGCAGGTTTTTTCCTTTTTATGCAGCGACACATCTGGGTAACATAGTGTTCCATTTCCTGTCTCATTTGCAGCCTGAAGAGGAGCCTATTGAGGAGAGACATAACTCGGAGAGGGAGATTGACGTTCCGGCTTCTGAATCAGAGGATGAGCGAAGTGATACCGAGATGTGGAGAAACAGGCCAAGGAGAGCTAGGCAGCCCAGGCGTGTCTACACCTATGACCAGCTAGGCCAGCCAACCTTTCAACAGCTGAAGACCTGCCATGTTGGTGTGAAGACATCCGCAGGAACTGCCTGTGACTTCTCTACCAGATCATCATTTGTGTATCCTTTTATCATGGATAAGATATAAAAGACACATAAAGATAATATTATTCGTTAGTTTATAGTTAATGTTTAATCAGTACAAGTTACAGTTCATGATAGTAGCTAACACATAATACAGAACAGGTCATCTGGACAGTTATTTAAGTAATAAATACAGAAATGGGTTATTATTCTAGTATATTGAAATGGAGACAGTGGTGTAATATACAAACAGTAGTTACAGGAACAGTAGTTGTGTGTACACTTACTGTATAGATTACTAAATGCATGGCTTTGGAACATGAAGACACATAAGTTTGGGTGTATATGGTATTTTCCTTGTCCCTTTGTGAAGATTGGGGGGCCCACCAATACTTCAATGGATTATTCACCCTTTGATACTAATGGACTATGGACACTTAGTTTTGTATTGTTGCCATGAGAGATTTGCCGAAGGAAAAAAATTAAATACTGAGAGATAATATGTTATAACTACCCTGTGATGTATGATATGTGCGAAAATACTTACCTGTTTACTTACCTTCCACCATGTGTTCCGTTGTGGGGACATTGTTGATTAATATTGTGAAGATAGGAAACAAAATGTTTAGACATTTTTTTCTTTAGTGGGGGAGGGTTGTTATGTTCCCTGTTGTCTTTTGTTTTTTGTACTGTTATTGTGAAGTTTCGTTTAGTTCCTGTTTTGGTCTTTGTAGTCCTTTTGTAGTTTCTCTTATGCTGTCATGTTCTCTGTTGTCTTTTGCTTCTGTGCTTTTATGTTGAAATTTAGTTTAGTTCCGGTTTCCTGTTTGGTTTCTGTCATGTTCATTGGTGTCTTTTGTTGTTGTGCTCTTATGTTGAAGTTTAGTTTAGCCCCTGTTTCCTGGTTCCTGTTTGGTTTTTTGTAGTCCTTTGTAGTTTGTTATTATGATTGGTGTTCCCTTGATTGTCTCTTCCAGGTGTCCCTCATTCCCTTGTTTGTTCCTCTTGTATTTAAACCCTCGTTTCTTGTTCAGTCCTTGTCGATCGTTGTTTGATGTATGGTTATATGTCGTGAATGGTTTCCTGTCATGCCTTTGCCCTTGTACCTGCCCTTCGTGTTCTGTTCTCCCAGCCGTGTGTTCTTTTGTGTTTAAGTTAGTTTTTCCCATTGTGGACTTTTCTTTGTGTTCTCTTATTTGTTATTTATATAATAAAGCCCGCATTTGGATCCACACTCCCGTCTGCCTTCTCCTACTTCCACTACCCAGCATAACAGAACGATCGACCCACAATGGATCCAGCGGTGCAACAGGCGAACTTCAGACTCCTCTGCCTGAAACAAGAGGACCGTCCTGTGGAGGACCACATCCGCGACTTCCTCGAGCTGGCGAGTGTCGCGGACTTCACCAGACTCCTACCTGGTGGCTTTCTTCAGGGGCAATCTGAACAGTTCGCTTAAGGAGCGGTTGCCACCGGCGACGCGCGGCTGGACTCTCCTGGAATTCGTGGAGGAGACTTTGCTGGTCTGCGGCTCGTCACTCACTGTGGGCGTTGTTGAGGAAGACCCTGCCTCTCCTCCCGCAGTGGTGACCCTCCAGTCTTCCATGGCTCATCCTTTCGCGCCTGCCCCACCTGCCAGCAAGCCAACCTCCACGCCTGCCTTAGTCCACAAACCAGCGTCGCCAGTTTGGTCCGCTCCAGAGCCGGTGTGCTCAGCTTCCTCTGCTCCTGCGCCAGCGCGCTCAACCTCGTCAGCCCGAAGGAGGAGGAGGGCAGAAGCTTCTGCTCGCTACTCCACGCCGGCCACAGCCAGCGAGCCAGAGCCCACGCCTGCCACGGCCAGCGAGCCAGAGCCCACGCCTGCCACGGCCAGCGAGCCAGAGCCCACGCCTGCCACGGCCAGCGAGCCAGAGCCCGCCTGCCACGCCAGCGAGCCAGAGCCCACGCCGCGGCCAGCGAGCCAGAGCCCACGCCTGCCACGGCCAGCGAGCCAGAGCCCACGCCTGCCACGGCCAGCGAGCCAGAGCCCACGCCTGCCACGGCCAGCGAGCCAGAGCCCTCGCCTGCCCCGGTCTGCGAGCCAGGGCCCTCGTCAGCTACAGTCAGTGAGCCAGAGCCCTCGCCTGCCCCGGTCTGCGAGCCAGAGCCCTCGTCAGCTACGGTCACCCAGCCAGTACCTGTCGCCTCAGAGGTCAATGAGCCAGTGCCTGTAGCCTCGACCGTCCCTGAGCCAGCGCCTGTAGCCTCGACCGTCCCTGAGCCAGCGCCTGTAGCCTCGACCATCCCTGAGCCAGCGCCTGTAGCCTCGACCGTCCCTCAGCCAGCGCCAGTGGCCGTGACCGTCCAAGAGCCAGCGCCAGTGGCCGTGACCGTCCAAGAGCCAGCGCCAGTAGCCAGGACCGTCCAAGAGCCAGTGCCAGTGGTCGTGCCCGTCCTAGAGCCAGCGCCTCTTGAGCCTTCCAGGGCTCCTCCTCCCGAGTCTTCCAGGGCTCCGCCTCCCAAGTCTCTCAAGTCTCTCGAGTCTTCTAGGGCTCCTCCTCCCGAGCTTTCCAGAGCTCCGCCTTCCGAGTTACCCGAGCTTTCCAGAGTTCCACCTTCCGAGTTACCCGAGCTTTCCAGAGCTCCGCCTCTCTAGCTTTCCAGAGCTCCGCCTCTCTAGCTTTCCAGAGCTCCGCCTCTCTAGCTTTCCAGAGCTCCTCCTCTCGAGCTTTCCAGAGCTCCTCCTCTCGGGCCACCCAGGGCTCCGCCCCTCAAGTCACTCGAGCCTTCCAGAGCTCCTCCTCGAGCTTTCCAGAGCTCCTCCTCTCGAGCTTTCCAGAGCTCCTCCTCTCAAGCCTCTCGGGCCACCCCAGGCTCCGTCCCTCAAGTCACTCGAGCCTTCCAGGGCTCCGCCTCTCGAGCCACTCGAGCCTCCCAGGGCTCTGCCTCTCAAGCCTCTCGAGCCTCCCAGGGCTCCGCCCCTCAAGTCACTCGAGCCTTCTAGGGCTCCGCCTCTCGAGCCTTCCAGGGCTCCACCCCACAAGCCTCTCGGGCCTTCCAGGGCTCCGCCTCTCAAGCCTCTCGGGCCTTCCAGGGCTCCGCCTCTCAAGCCTCTCGAGCCTTCCACGGCCCTTCTCCCCGAGCCTCCTACGGCTCCGCCTCCGGAGCGTCCTGCAGCTCTTCTACGGCTCTTCTCCCAGAAACTCCCGGGCCTCCTACGGCTCCATCTCCCGAGCCTTTCACGGCTCTGCCTCCCGAGCCTCCTATGGCTCTGCTCCCAGAGACTCCAGAGCCTTCTAGGGCCACGCCTCTGAAACCTCCTACGGCACCGCCTCACTTGGCTCCACCTCCAGAGCCTTCCAGGCCTCCGCCTCCTAGGCCTTCCTTGGCTCCACCTCCAGAGTCTTCCAGGCCTCCGCCTCTAAAGCCTCCTACGGTGCCATCTTCCTCGGCTCCACCTCCTGAGCCTCCCTCGGCTCCACCTCCAGAGCCTTCCAGGCCTCCGCATCTCAGGTCACTCGAGCCTTCCAGGCCTCCGCCTTTAAAGCCTCCTACGGCGCCACCTTCATCGGTTCTGCCTCCAGAGCCTTCCAGGCCTCCGCCTCCAGAGCCTCCTACGGTGCCACCTCCCTCGGTTCCGCCTCCAGAGCCTCCCTCAGCTTCATCTCCAGAGCCCCTTGCAGCTCCCCTAGGGGCCACTCTTCCTCCCAGGCCCCCTGAACCAGCCCTAGCCCTGTGGCCACCCCCTAGGTCACCTAAACCTGTCCCTGTCCCGGAGCCACTCCCCAGGACCCCTGTGCCGGCCCTTGTTCTGCGACCATCTCCCAGACCTCCTAGACCTGCCCCTGTCCTGAGGCCGCCTCCCAGACCTCCTGGACCTGTCCCTATCCGATGGCCACCTCCCAGGCCCCCCAGACCTGTTCCTGTCTTGTGGCCGCTTCCTAGGCCTCCTGGACCTGTCCCTGTCCAATGGCCACCTCCCAGACTACCCAAACCTGTCCCTGTGTGCCCCCATGGACTGCCTAATTGCCCCTTGTGCCCCCGTGGCCTGTCTCATTTCCCTTTGTGCCCCCATGGACTGCCTAATTGCCCCTTGTGCCCCCGTGGCCTGTCTGATTGCCCCTTGTGCCCCCGTGGACTGCCTAATTACCCCTTGTGCCTCCTTGAACTGTCCCTGTACCCCCTTTGGTCTGTCTGTTTTCCCCCTGTTCCAATCCCTCACCCCTTGGACATTTATTTGTGTTTGTTGTTCTTGTTGTTTTCTTTAGGACTGTCTGGAATCCGGTCCTTTTGAGGGGGGGGTTATGTTATGTTCCCTGTTGTCTTTTGTTTTTTGTACTGTTATTGTGAAGTTTTGTTTAGTTCCTGTTTTGATCTTTGTAGTCCTTTTGTAGTTTCTCTTATGCTGTCATGTTCTCTGTTGTCTTTTGCTTCTGTGCTTTTATGTTGAAATTTAGTTTAGTTCCGGTTTCCTGTTTGGTTTCTTTCATGTTCATTGGTGTCTTTTGTTGTTGTGCTCTTATGTTGAAGTTTAGTTTAGCCCCTGTTTCCTGGTTCCTGTTTGGTTTTTTGTAGTCCTTTGTAGTTTGTTATTATGATTGGTGTTCCCTTGATTGTCTCTTCCAGGTGTCCCTCATTCCCTTGTTTGTTCCTCTTGTATTTAAACCCTCGTTTCTTGTTCAGTCCTTGTCGATCGTTGTTTGATGTATGGTTATATGTCGTGAATGGTTTCCTGTCATGCCTTTGCCCTTGTACCTGCCCTTCGTGTTCTGTTCTCCCAGCCGTGTGTTCTTTTGTGTTTAAGTTAGTTTTTCCCATTGTGGACTTTTCTTTGTGTTCTCTTATTTGTTATTTATATAATAAAGCCCGCATTTGGATCCACACTCCCGTCTGCCTTCTCCTACTTCCACTACCCAGCATAACAAGGGTGTTGCGACCTAGAAGTATTATTTTATAATTTCATAATTTCCTAGAATAGGAATATGTTTAGAATTCTGTAAGGAAATCACTATAATTTCATTTGATAAATATTCTGGATATTATTCTGATTTATGTTACTGAAAGGTGAAAGTTCAGTTACGATGATGTC
Organism: Xyrauchen texanus; assembly: GCF_025860055.1. NCBI lineage: Eukaryota > Metazoa > Chordata > Actinopteri > Cypriniformes > Catostomidae > Xyrauchen > Xyrauchen texanus. The sequence goes on along the minus strand of NC_068291.1, from coordinate 7,962,731 downwards.
ATAAGAACGTAGGCTATATCGCTGGGGTTAGAAGATGTTGTGTTGCTTCATGTAAAAAAGATCATTCCAACAGAACTGGCAAAAGAAAATTGCAAAAGAAAAGACAGAGTCTGTTTTAAGTGTGCAACACGCACAATAAATTGGCTTTCAATACTGTCGTCATGATTAACACAGGCTAACAATTGGGGCAAACTCTGTCATGTGACACAAAATGTTTGTGTTAATTGCAATTTTATTGACATTTGATGTATCGACATAGAGTTTATGCGCTTGAGTTAAACAGAAATATATTATGTCGACATTTGTGACATTTTAGCGATAATGTGTGTTTCCATCTGCTTTATTTTGATGCACTATTTCATTGGATGAAAATGTAGTTTCTATTTACACTTGTGGACAAATCAACCTACAATTGACTAACTTACACCAATAAGCCACAAAATTAAAACCACCTGCCTTATATTGTGTAGGTCCCCCTGGTGCCGCCAAATCAGCGCATTCTGAGATGCTATATTCTCACCATAATTGTACAGAGCGGTTATCTGAGTTAGCGTAGACTTTGTCAGTTCGAACCAGTCTGGCCATTTTCTGCTGACCTCTCTCATTAACAAGGCATTTCCGTACACAGAACTGCCGCTCATTGGATGTTTATTGGTTTTGGCACCATTCAAAATAAATTCTACAGACTGTTGTTTGTGAAAATCCCAGGAGATCAGCAGTTACAGAAATACTCAGACCAGCCCGTTTGGCATCTGTGCGATTATCTAATCAGCTAATTTGAGGCAGCAGTGCGAACTGACAAAGTCTAGGTATCTCAGATAACCGCTCAATTAACAATTGTGGTGAGAAGAATAGCATCTTGGAATTGGAGCAGGAGTAGGTTTTAATCAAGGATGTCTCTGTACATTGCTGCATTCATCTTTCCCTCGATCCTGTCACTAGTCTCTCAGTTCCTGCCACTGAAAAACATCCCCACAGCATGATGCTGCTTCACTCTAGGGATGGTACTGGCCAGGTGATTAGAGGTGCCTGGTTTCCTCCAGACATGATGCTTCCCATTCAGGCCAAAGAGTTCAATCTTTGTTTCATCAGACCAGAGAATTTTGTTATGTGCCTTTTACTGAGGCGTGGCTTCCGTCTGGCCACTCTACCATACAGGCCTGACTGGTGGAGTGCTGCAGAGATGGTTGTTCTTCTGGAAGGTTCTCCTCTCTCCACAGAAAAATGCTGGAGCTCTGTCAGAGTGACCAAGTGGTCTTGGTCACCTCCCTGATCAGTTTGGCTGGTCCTGGTGGTTCCAAACTTCCATTTACGGATGATGGAGGCCACTGTGCTCATTGGAACCTTCAATGCTGCAGAAAGTTTCCTTTTACCCTTCCCCAGATCTGTGCCTTGATACAATCCTGTCACAGAGCTCTACAGACAAGTCCTTGGACTTCATGGCTTGATTTGTGCTCTGACATGCACTGTAAACTGTGGGACCTATATATATATATATATATATATAGACAGATGTGTGCCTTTCCAAATCATATCCAATCAACTGAATTTACCACAGGTGAACTCCAGTCAAGATGTAGAAATATCTCAAGGATGAACAGTGGAAACAGGATTCAACTGAGCTCAATTTTGAGTGTCATGGCAAAGGCTATGAATACTTATGTACATGTGATTTTGTTTGTTTGATATTTTTAATAAAATTGCAAAGATTTCAAACAAACTACTTTCACATTGTCATTATGGGGTATTGTTTGTTGAATTTTTAGGAAAATAATGAATTTAATACATTTTGGAATAAGGCTGTAACATAACAAAATGTGGAAAAAGTGAAGCACTGTGAATACTTTCCGGATGCATACTGTATATATATATAGTGGTGGTGGGGCATGGTCGAGCTTTCGTCCGGAAAGAAAGCGAGCACTACAATGTCTAACACCTGTTTCTGATTGCAGTAAGCACTGGGGAGAGTGATAAAATGGGACCACACCTGAGACGAGGGGGAGAGAGCTACCTGAGGGAAAAGACTGTGTTAAAAGTGTAATCTCATCTGATAGGTATATTGCTGAAAAGCCACTTTGAGTTTGTTTAATTAAAGTTCTACATTTGAGTTGCAATCCCAATTTTCCCATTTCCTCCTTTTCCAATCTATGAACCTCTTTTGCCATTGAAATTATTCAAACCCCCGGACCAGCAATAGATTTTGGTTATGTGAATTAAAACACATCAACTAAAACCTAAGTAAAAAGTCAAAGTATGTTTTTTTAAATAAAATTACGAATTCTATCAAATGTCATGTCAAAAATATTCATCCCCCAAGCCAATCATTTGTGGAGCATCCTTAATCGTTAATAACAGCAAATAAATGTTTAAGGTAAGTGTTCTCAGGCTTCAGACACTTCTCTATTAGAATTTTTACATTCTTTACATTCTTTGTTTTCTGTGCTGCCACTGCTTCCTTGAAATCCCAACAAAGGTTCGCAATGGGATTTTAATGATGGACTGAAAGGGCTATTTCAGGACATTCCAAGACCCATTCCTGAACCACATTTTGGACAACTTGAATGTATCCTTGCTGTTATTGTCTTGCTGGAAAGTCCAGTGATCACAGAGCTTAAATTTACTCACTGAAGGCATCACATTTTTCATGCTAAAATGGGTTGATAACTGAAAGAATCCATGGAGTCAGTCACATTGTCAGGATAGCAATTTCCTGCAGCCGCAAAACACCCCCATAACAGGACTGACCCACCTACATGCTTGACTGTGGGGATGGTGTCGTTCTTGTCATCACCTTGTGATCTCACTCCAGACATACTGCTGACCCATGGGTCTAATACTCATTTTCAGTTTAGTGTCATACGTCTATAAAACCTTCTTCCAGGACTCCACAGTTCTTTCCGAATTACTTCTTGAATATTCAGTCAACCGGAGTCAACATTTCCCTTGGTGAAGTTTTACTTTCTTCCACACCCCAAGAAGGTTGCTGTTGTACCATATTTAACATTTTTTTTTATGAATGGTGCTACCAACTTTGTCTATTGAAAATTTTAATGCCTTGGAAATGTATTAAGCCATGACCTTGTGTAACAAAATAATCTCCTCTATTAGCTTTTGAGACATCTTATTTTTAATTGCATTTTTTGCACAGAAATAGAATATATATATATATATATATATATATATATATATATATATATATATATATATATATATATATATCGTTTTCTTGTGGTGTGATAAATTAATGTTTAAAAGTACAAATATTCCATGAAGTCTGTTCATGAAGTGAGTTCATAAAAGTACTTGCATAATAATTATTAAAAATGCTTTTTAAAATAGTTTTAGAGTATTGCATGTTGAACTTTAGAGAAGGGCATATCAACTTTCCAAAAGTATTACATATCAACTACCCAAATAACGCCCAGTTTTAAGGTCTCAGCATGTATTCCACCAATATAAAGGATGTATTCAAATTATATATATATATATATATATATATATATATATATATATATATATATATATATATATATATATATATACATATATAAGCAATATCACATGAGCAAGAGCGCAATATGGCCCCACATCAGCACTGCTGTGATTTGGCCGCAGGCCAAGTGCCATAGGTAATTACAGCAGTGCTAATGTAGGGCCATATAGCATGATTGCAAAAGTGTGATATTGCTTATATACATCAATGAACAAGTACATTTAAAAAAAATTGGAAAAACCGAGTACGGTCATAAAAACGCGTTTGTGCATGGAACTATTTTCTTACGCGATGAATCGGAATCTGCCGTTGCTGGTAAATGATGCGTCCAAGCCTCCATTAGTAATTCAAAATGTTCACTTCAGAAATAGTATCATGGCTTGTGCTGTTTTTAGCAAGTTATTGGATAAACAAGGATAGCCAGCTGAATGTGTGTGTGTGTGTGTGTGTGTGTGAGAGAGAGAGAGAGAGAGAGAGAGAGATGGAGTGTGTGCAATCACCTGTTGCCACACCCAATCAGAGATGCTGTCAGCTGTCTCAGTGGAAAATAGACGTCCAAGCGGGGGTATTCCTCTCTATTTCCCGGTAACCGGTGCACAAGAGGCATTCACTATATAAACAGCGATGTCCTCTGCCATTTTAAACAGTATGTATCCAATGTGGAAACTCCGATAAAAGGTAAGCACTTGAGTTCTGAAATAAATCAGTCTGTTGTGTCTCTCAGCATGTGCCTTAATCCTGAAGTTGTCCATTTAAAGCAGTTTAAAGCTATTTCCTAGCTTTGGTAATATATTAGTAATACAGCGGTCATGGAGTGCAGTTCTATGTAAACAATGACTAACGGATTCACTTTACGTCACCAACTGGCTCATATTACACACAAAAAATATATTTTGCCACCGCCTGCTGGCTAACCTAAGTAATTTCAAAAATAAAGCCAGTAACACCTAACAGATATACAATGCTCTTACACTTTAGTTTAGAACAGCATGAATGCGCAGTGATACACACACAGTGAAGCGTATGAGTGCTGATGCTGTCACACCATCAGTGCTCAGGGAACATCTCTCGTCCAATCAGATTTGAGGACCGGAACCAGCTGTGGTATATATATACATATATGTATGTATATGTGTGTGTGTGTGTACACACAGTTGAAGTCAGAAGTTTACATACACTTTAGCCAAATACCTTTAAACTAAATTTTTCACAATTCCTGACATTTAATCGTAGAAATCGTAGACATTCCCTGTCTTAGGTCAGTTAGGATCAATACTTTATTTTAAGAATGTGAAATGTCATAATAATAGTAGAGAGAATTATTTATTTCAGCTTTTATTTCTTTCATCACATTCCCAGTGGGTCAGAAATTTACATACAATTTGTTAGAATTTGGTAGCATTGCCTTTAAATTGTTTAACTTGGGTTAAACATTTTGGGTAGCTTCCACAAGCTTCTCACAACAATTTGCTGGAATTTTGGGCCATTCTTCTTGACAGAAGTGGTGTAACTGAGTCAGGTTTGTAGGCCTCCTTGCTCGCACATGCTTTTTCAGTTATGCCCACAAATTTTCTATCAGATTGAGTTCAGGGCTTTGTGATGGCCACTCCAATACCTTGAATTTGTTACTTTGGAGGTATGCTTGGGGTCATTGTCCATTTGGAAGACCCATTTGCAACAGAGCTTTAACTTCCTGGCTGATTTCTTGAGATGTTGCTTCAGAATATCCACATGATTTTCCTTCCTCATGATGTCATCTATTTTATGAAGTGCACCAGTCCCTACTGCAGCAAAGCACGATGCTGCCACCACCATGCTTCATGGTTGGGATGGTGTTCTTCGACTTGCAAGTCTCACCCTTTTTCCTCCAAACATAATGATGATCATTATGGCCAAGCCATTAATTTTTTGTTTCATTAGATCAGAGGACATTTCTCCAAAAAGTAAGATCTTTGTCCATATTTGCACTTTCAAACTGTAGTCTGGCTTTTTTTATATTGATTTTGAGGCAGTGGCTTCTTCATTGCTGAGCAGCCTTTCAGGTTATGTCAATATAGGACTCGTTTTACTGTGGATATAGATACTTGTCTATCTGTTTCCTCCAGCATCTTCGCAAGGTCATTTGCTGTTGCTCTGGGATTGATTTCCACTTTTCGCACCAAATTACTTTCATCTCTAGGAGGCAGAATGCGTATCCTTCCTGAGCGGTATTATGGCTGCGTGGTCCCATGGTGTTTATACTTGCATACTATTGTTTGTACAGATAAACGTGATACATTGCTCCCAATGATGAACTAGACTTGTGGAGTTCCACAATTTATTTTCTGAGGTCTTGGCTGATTTATTTAGATTTTCCCATGATGTCAAGCAAAGAGGCACTGAGTATGAAGTATGCCTTAAACTATATCCACAGGTACACCTCCATTTCATTACACCTCCTATCAGAACAGGGCTGGTAATCTGGCATACCAGGCATTTTCCCGGTGGGCTGACGCACTTTGGGGCCGATCAGGGGCGGACTTGCCATCAGGAGAACCTAGCGGCTGAATGGGCCGCGATTAGCTAAAATGAGCCGTCGCGTTATGCAGAACGGACCACAAAACGCCACCGCGATATGCAAAAAAGGACAGCGAAGAACAACTTTTGGGCCAGTTGTTATGTACAATACCGGGCTGATTTCTCTTCCCAGCCCTGTATCAGAAGCTAATTGGCTAATTGCCTAAAGACTTGACATCATTTTCTGGAATTTTCCAAGCTGCTTAAATTCACAGTTAACTTAGTGTATGTAAACTTCTAAACCACTGGAATTGTGATAAAGACAATTAAAAGTGATACAATCTGTCTTTAAACAATTGTTGGAAAAATCACTCATCAGTGTGATCAGACATGCACAAAGTAGATGTCCTAAACGACTTGCCAAAATTGCTGTTTTTTTTTTAGCATAATCTGAGGTATAGAAGCACAATATTTTAAAAGAAAATATTTTTTGTGTTAATCAACATTATGCCACTAATGCTGTCGATTGAGTATAATTTGTATTGAATATTCCTTTAAAAAAAAAAAAATATTTTAGGACCATTATTATTTTGTGACATTATTTTCATGACAATTAAAAATAATAATAAACTCATTACTCATTGCAAAAAATGTCTTATTATATTAATTGTAAAGTATGTATACATCATGTTAGTATTTATTATGCTTTTATTTAATTTTTAATAATTAAAAGAAATTTGTACTTTGAGGTACAAAAAAAATAATACAGCCTACAAATGGATTACTTTTAGTTGTCTCTGCACATTAAATTGAGATTGGATAAAGTATTTTTTTTATATATATATATATATATACTTCACCTTTAAATTCACTGATTTTTTTAAATGTATTTATTTATATTTTAAATCACAATGTTTAATACAAATTCCAATCAGCAGTTTCACATTTTGACTCCAAAAAAGTCACCATAGGGTCTCCCTTGCCTATAGGTCTTTAGATTTGTTGAAGCAGGTTACAATAGTTGAACAAGCTCAAATATGCCACCTGGTCATGACCTGCACGCTAGTAACAAAATACAACAGCCTGAAATTTCATAAACTAGACTAGAATTGACAGGATTGGATGCCGTGTCTTACCGTAACTGTTATGTTGGAAGCCACCCCTCTCACATCTTAGCAGGGTAAGATGACAGACAAGGGTTTGGATTGATGGGAAACTGTAAAGTTAAAGCAGCCACTATCAGGCAAGCAGATGCACAGATGGCGTGTCAGTGCGACCTGGGGCGAAATCTCCGGCGTAACAGAGTTTGAACCAGAGTACTACATCGGGGACACTTTGATGTGGCTGGGAGGTTGGAGAGTGAAAAATATACAGGTGGGACTTAAAAGTGAGAGCCTTCAGTACAAATCAACCATTTAGACTCATCCCAATGCACACATTTGTGAACACACTTGGCTATCAGCTGTCAACTTCAGTTGCGAAAGTGAGTGATTAATCATCAGCAGTTTACAGATGCAGATAACCACACATTGATGAGTAATGCGTGTGCTTTTCTGTTTTGGCAGCTTGCTGCGAATGATTGATGGTAAAGCTTAAAGTACACAAATACAAAGGCAATATTTGTTGCCCTGATCTCTGAGTGAGTGGTATCTCCACTCGTTTGGTGGGGTAAGGTGGGGGTTATCTTTCACACCTGCAGTACAGAACCTGAAAGGACTTACAATGCAAACATTTGTTAAACTTAAGCTAAAGTTGGTTTGGTCTGAAAGTACCCAGGATGAGAACACTTTGATCATTTGATCCCAGTGTATTACACACATTTTCCTACCCTTTGTTATTCATAAATGATGTAAGGATTTGAGACTCTTGTGTTTCAAAGGTTGAACTCTGTCTGTAATCATTTACAGCATTTCTGTCTTATTGATCCCATGTGCTTTTAACCACTAATCTTCAGCCAGTTGTATGTTCTCACATCAGTTTCGGGTAATTTGATCAAAGGTGGACAGTGCTAAATATAGGTGTAAATGAGGTCCAAAATGTTTTGTGGACAACAGAGAAAGACCGCCTAATCTCCTGTCAATCAACCACTGAGCTTAAGCAAGGGCTTTAAACATTGTCAGTTAAATTAAGCTTTAAAATACAGTTTGAATTTTTTTTGCACATACTGTATGCATACTTCACAAAACATCTTTAGTGAAGCAAGCACATCTTAAGTTAATTTAATACAGGCATTCAACTAAAAATAAAACAATAAGCATTTTGCTCAAAATGTTGTTTGTGGCTAGATTAAAATGAAAGATTTTTCTGTTACTTTGATTAGACATAGTAAGTAATGTATGTAATCAAAGACTCTCATGACCTTCCCCACAGCTGACCACAGAGATGGATGTAATTGCCAGATGTAAACATGGCCAGAGAGTGCAACAGTCTGGTTCCGGAAGTAAAAATCACATTAATTTTTTTCATAGGGGTATTGATTTTTAACAATAGCTTAAAGTTTTATTGACAGACCTAAAAGGAGCTCCAAGGTTGTTATTGATGTTATATGCTCCTGTTGAGTCTGAGTCACTTTAACTACTTTTTATCAAACGTGTTTAACAGTGGAATTCTTGATGAAGAAATACAATACCCATGAATCCTGAAGAGAATCATCCACCAATCAAAGGGCCATGGCAAGCAAACCAGTTATTGAGCCCAGCACCAACCAGCCACTCCCATGATGCACTGTGTATGATGCAGTCGAGTTGGTCTCCCTACACACTCAAACTACTTATTTACAGTTCAAATCAGAAGTTTACATACACTTAGGTTGAAGACATAAAAACTAATTTTTTAACAACTCCACAGATTAATAGTGTAATATTGTATAGGCTTGTATAGCTAATGTGTACAGTAAGGCACTAACAATGGAAGAGAATGGGGCCAAAATGGGGGGTGACGCTTGTAATTTAGGCAGAAATGTGAAGCTTGTAATTTAAAAAAAGCACTTACAGTAATTATTATTTTAAAACTCAGCGGTAAAGTTGTTTAAATCATATTTTTTATAGTCAGTTAGCGTTTGTTGATATTACATTGTCATGGCAACAAAGAAGCAAATTAGCTATAACTTCACAGAAAAGGTTAGTAAGTGATTTTATCATAGTTAAATTGTGTTAACACACATTGTATATGTCTTGTGGCTACACTTTTTAAATAGAGAGTTTTTGAATGTTTATGCATTGGCCTCCATTTACCGCCATTGTAAGTGCCTCACAGGAACCCAAGTTTTTTTTTTTTATTATTAAAGAAAAGGAGGGGCAACTCAAAATTTATTTTGTGGTAATTAATACTATATCACAAATGCTGTCAATTGAGCTTAACTTGTATTGAATATGGAATATTCCTTTTAAAATTTAATAATAAAACTATTAAGTAATATTTATTACTTTAAACATTTTCATTTTTGATTTTGGGGTGAAATGTAACATGGACATGTTCGTGACAAGTTTTGTGAGAAACCAGCGACACAATTGCTGTTTGTTGAGCGGCATGACATGTCAACTTCTGACTCAACTAATGATGTGAATTTGGAATGGGTATAACTGTTTGTCCAAATAATGTTAGACAATGGCGATTTTCGGGAAATCATTATATTTGTTAAGTTTGGTACTCCTGAAAACACCCACTTCACATTTGCAACAATATAGTTTTTATTATTATTTCTTTATGCAAGGCTTAACAATAAGGGTGTCCTGATGGCAGAGAGAGAGAAATTTGTGCCAGTTGATGGAATGGTCACTTGCCCCATTAGGCCAGTGCTGCATTTTCACTCCATCGTAAGCTTGATGGACAGAAAATATAATAAATAAAATAAATACAATTTATAATTTTTTGTAGTAGGGCCAGTGAAAATGATGACAGGGCATGTAAAAATCTATAAGTTCGACTGAGCCACCAGAAAAAATTCTTATTGTTGAGCCTTATGTATGAGATGTGGCTGATATTGTGTCTTACCTCAGACTCATTACAGCAGAAAACATCAGATGCTTTTGTAGGAAATTTGGTAGTAAAAATGTACACGGGATGGGTTAAATTGCCCGCGTACCTCCACCATTATTTGTAGGAAATTTGGTTGTATAAATGTACATGATTAAATGGATTAAAGTGCCTCAATTCTCCACCACTATACTGTATGTAGGAACAGTATGTGTGAGCTAGGAATTAAATTAGCCTGTTCCTTCTTCTACATTATTATGTAAGGAAATTTATAATGGAATTAGTCACATTCCACAACCATTATAAATTAGATAAATGACAAATAACTATATTATTTGTCTTAATAAAATTCTCCACTATTAAAATCGTCTTGTGGAATCTGCTCACAATTTCTATTGGAAGGAATTCGCTTTAATAAGGGAATTATGATTAATTCACTTATTGGAGTTATATTATTCTCATGGCTTATTGAAAATAATATTACACATATTTAGGTACAGCTTTGAAGCGAAATCTTTTAAAAACAGGGATTAAATTATTCATCAAAATATACCACAGTCAAATTATCTTTGAATACAGACAAACTTTATTGCTATTCTAAACATAAACTAATCTAACACATAAAACATGAAACATGATTGGTGAGTAGTGACAGAATGATCAATACAGAGAAAATTAACTTTATGGAGTCTGTTGACAATGCCTCAAGAACCGTTTATTCTTCTTTTAGTCTAAATCGATTTGCAATCGGATTACCCAAAGTATTCAACTGATATACCAGCACTTTGAGCAAAAGCCTGGAGATGTACTTCGTCGTTGCGTTTCCTTGCGATGCGTTTCTTTGTGTTGCTTGGTTCTTTGGTGTTTGTAGAAAGTTTGTTCCGTCGATGTCTTGAACTCTGTTATGATCATGGATAGTTATTGTTTTGTTGACGCGAGGCCTTCTGTTAGGAGGACTCGCGACTCCTGTTGGGTGTGTGAACTGTAGAGCAGAGAGTGAGAGGCTTCCTCTGGACTTATGGTGTCCTGAGTTTTCCTTGGACTCTACATGGCATGGAGGATCTGGAAGAAGCAAGAGAGATGAAGAGAGGAGACCAAGAGACCATTGCAAGAGCAGAAGAGTTCAGAAGAGAAGAGGAAGGTCTTCCTTGTTTAGGAAAGTTTTTAACTGAAATTGAAATTGACCGCACCCCAAAGGTGTCCTGAAACAATCAGAAGTGGCTTTTCAGAGTCACATGGTCGACTGGTCTGTCCATTTCCTAAAGTTGATTTACGATCCTTTGTTGAGGATTCTTAGAAACTCCCACTCAAAAATAGTGCATGTTTAATCATGAACTATTATATCTTGGCAACAGTACAAGAGACATGACATTCATTGTCATCAATATTCTCATATAAACAAGCAAGCATTTACATACTAAATATGACATTCTTATCATGAAGTAACAAATGAAGTAACAAAATGTTACTTCATGATAAAAAACATTCTTATCATGAAGTAACAAAATATGAAAATCCCTGGTTACAAATCATACTGGTAAATTCATTGGTTTTACAACATGGATAATACATTACACGTTATGAGAAACCTGATTGTTTTGGTATAATATCTAGTTGAATAGTTACCATTCTTAGTAGAATGAGATGAATCATACCAGATTAAAGATTATAATCATCAATTTGTCAGTTATAAGTGATTACCAATCACTACACATATTTTAAAAGGTACATTGGCTATAATCATTAATTTGTCAGTTATACAAGTAATCACAGGTCATAGAGTCATTTTAAGAATTATCTAACTAGGCTGTTCTAGGTATGGTGTTTATTTTATAGGGTTAAATAACAAGTACTGGGACTGGTATGAGGATCTCAAGATGATCTCACAAGGAAACCTTTCAAAGAAAACCAGCAGATTTATGATAGATTTTTTATTTTATCATTTGATGGCTTTGTTCGTGGATAATCCTACACTTTTAAAAATAAAAATGGAGGTCTCCGATAACAAGGGCTGGATTACAAATGGTTTTCACTAGGGATGCACCGAAATTAAAATTCTGGGCCGAAACCGAAAATCCAGGATGCACTTGGCCGAAAACCGAAACCGAAATGTACTTTTTTTTTCCACACCGCTGACATGATCGGCCTTTGTTTGGTAGTGCCGTGATAAGGGCTAGATCGATCCAGAGTGAAATCTGAGCACTGACGGGCGGGGCGAGGAGGTATATATTTTTGGCTCATATTTTCAGCCTTTTTTCTCTTTCGGCCGAAAACCGAAAGTGCCATTTTCGGCGGCCGAAATTTCGGTGCATCCCTAGTTTTCACTGTAAGAAATACGGAAACTGTGATATACACATTAGGTAATTTAAGTCCATTTTGTTCTCATATATTGAAGAAAGAAACAGATTCATCCATAAACAGTTAAAAATGCAAAGATCCAAGTAAAGAATTTATTTGACGTCACATTATTGTTTAAGGAAACTTTTAAATCAAAGCAAACAAGAACACATCATACGGCACATGACACACATACACATGACACACCATATTCAGACACACTGTAGTCAGTATAAAACCTGCCCTATAAGCTTCTTGGATGAATTTGATTTTATATAAGCAAACACAACGCATGTTTCATAACATCAATCCAAAGCCATCAGTTCCCTCTCTTTCTCCCTTCTATTCTCTCTGTCAAACCTTACATGCATGTTCCGTACACCAAACCACATAGGAAGTGACTGTAAGCAAGGCACAATCTCCTTGCTTCCTGTCCGTGAGGGGATTTCTAATTTGTGTGCTAAGGCATAAGTAATATATGCACATTAATGTCTTAAGTGTAAAGTGTATACTTTCTGTATAAGGTCCTCAATATGGAGACAGACTTTAGTATGTTCATACTGACTGATACTGATTCCATAATGATTTATTACTGAATTGTCTTCTTTTGGTACCTATGAATTTATGCTTAAGGGGAAAAATGGCACATAATCACAAATGCATAACACAGTCTGATAACATTAAAGCAGTTTATACTTATCCCTTCCTTAATGTAATATATTACCCCTTGCAGTGGCTCAAAAAGGACACTTTAAGTCACACTTTAAAATGTCTGCATGTCATTGCATAAAAATTAAATGTCATTGAAAAAAATATCAAACCAAGTGGTATCTGCAATCAAATTATGCTAGACCTTTTTGTTCATATATCTGAGGCATTTTGCAATTACTTTTAATCAGTACAAGTAATGACACCCAAGGTGATTTTTTGTTGTTTGCATGAAGTCAGTTCCCTTCAAGTTCACACAGATATCTTAGCAGAAAAATAACTAGATACAACATGTTGGACCACGTTTAACAACCAGAAAGTTGCAATGCCTTTTGTCATCATTTAAAACACAATATCTATTATTTAGACACAGTACTGTGCAAATGTTTTAGGCACTTGTGAGAAATGTTGCATAGTGAGTATGTCTACAAAAATAATGACATAAATAGTTTTCATTTATCACTTATAATATAATAATGTCTAAATCAATATTTGGTTTGACCACATTTGCATTTAAAACAGCACCAATTCTCGTAGGTACACCTGGACACATTTTTTAGAAGAAAGATATTAGAAGAAATATGATGCTATAAATTATTATTGATCTATGATTTATGACCTAACAGGTGTACATTTGAACTTTGCTTCCTCTTCCTCCCTCAGCAAAACTCACATCCGGTTTAAATATGAACAGTTTGTTGGGCTTCATGTATTCAGATACAAGACAAAGGCAGGCCTAACACAGTCGTAAACATCTAATCATCCAATTACCAAAATATTTATCTTAATTACAAATCCTCATTTTCATAACTGTACATTAAAATCAACTACCAACTTAGACAGTACCAGTTTGATCATTGCTAGCCCTCCTCTGAACTGAAGTAACTGAACTAGCTAATCGATATATGCATGTATTACTAGCGCAGATGTAATCGTAAGGATCGTTATGCTAAATTGCAAAACAATCTCTCTAATCTAATTAACTGGTAGCCTTTTGCAGCCTTATTAAATCACACGGCATCTCATAAAATGTATTCAGCAAACAAACATGATGTTAAACCTTAATTTACTTCAAATATGACGTTTTCTAATTTCTGTACCTTCAACTATATTCTCTCATCCTCGGCTCGTCGTCCGTTTGAAAAATGCACGTGCTGCTGGCAAATGTAAAAAAAACTCTTCTTTTGACAAGAGGTTAAATGAGATGTCAATCAGCATCAGCAACTGTCAGTAGCGAATAAAAAGTTGGGGTGGCCAATCAGATGTCAGGGGTGCCACCCCGGACACCCCTCTGGCTCCGCCTCTGCTCATCAAGTTTTGAAGAAATATAAAGTTGTGTATTGTCGACATAGCAGTGGAAACTTATTCCACGATTCCTGATAATATCTCCCAGTGGAAGCATATACAAGGAGAAAAGCAGAGGCTCTAAAACTGATCCCTGTGGCACTCCATATTTTACTTTTGTTTGGTTTGACAATTCCTCATTTACATAGACAAAGTGGTAGTGGCCTGCTAAATATGACCTAAACCATGCTAATGCAACTCCACAAATGCCAACATATTCTCTAGCCTATTCAAGAGAATGTCGTGCTCTATCATGTCGAATGCAGCACTAAGATCTAAAAGCACTAGAAGAGAAATGCAGCCACGATCAGATGATAAGAGCAAGTCATTTGTAACTCTGATAAGTGCAGTCTCTGTACTGTGATGAGGCCTAAATCCTGACTGAAATTCTTTGTATATACAATTTCTCAGTAGAAATGAACATATTTGGGAGGATACTTCCTTTTCTAGTATTTTTTACTTAAATGGGAGATTTGAAATCAGTCTATAATTAGCCAGTTCTCCAGGATGAAGTTGTGGCTTCTTAATAAGCGGTTTGATAACTGCCATTTTAAAGTTTCTTGGGACATGTCCTAAGCATAGCGAGGAGTTAATAATATTAAGAAGAGGTTCTGAAATTACAGGAGAAACCTCTTTTAAGAGCTTAGTTGGTATAGGATCTAACAAACATGTTGTGGCTTTTGATGTTTCGATAAGTTTTCGTCTGTCGCTCACTTCGACGATTGAGAGTCTCGCTTGAGCACCGAATATACCTCTAATCTATGAAAAAAGGCCAATGAGAAGTTGGCAGACAGAATTTGCATGTCCCGCCCCTGGACATACAATTATAAAGGCGGGGAAATGCGTCTGTTTCATTCAGAAATTTTCTTTGGAGCCGATGGTCGTGTATGCAGCGAGCTGCGAGTCACACACCTGTTCCTCCTACCGCTGGTCGATCTGCTGTTGGATCTATGGCACACATCAGCGGCTTTCTCCTCTATACTAAAAGAGTATTTTCCTCTTAAAAGAGCAATACACAGTGGCGTTGAACGTCCTTTTCAGGACGCGTCTTTATAAAGATGCCCTTCCACCCCTGTGTAGTTCCTGGATGCGGTAGAGTGCTCTCCGCTTCAGACGGCCACAGGCGCTGTCTAGTGTGTCTGGGCTGTGATCACACCGAGGCAGCATTTGTGGATGGTTCATGTTCTCACCGCGAGAACATGACCATGGCAACGTTGCGGTCGCGGTCCTTCAACCGAAGGCTGGCGATGGAGGCGATCCGGGGATGGCAGCGGGCGCGGTTTCGCCGGGTATGTCCCCGTGAACCTCCCGCCCCCCGGCACGTTCGTTGACTTCGTTGTAGAGGGTCTCTACAGCCCTTACTTCATCGTACCCAAGAAAGGTGGTGGTTTACGACCGATCTTGGACTTTTCAACCGGGCCTTACATAAACTCCATATGATTATGGAGATTTTTGTCTGACTCCAAAAGAGTTGAGAATATCAATAAATGCTAATCCCAATGTATCATTTTCATTATCTATGTGAATGTTGAAGTCACCAACAATTAAAGCTCTATCTACAGTAACTACAAGATCTGATAAAAAATGAGCAAATTCACCAAGGAAATCAGAATAAGGCCCGGGTGATCTATACATTGTAGCAAGGACAAAAGACAACAGAGATTTTTTATTTATATCTGACGGTGTCACATTAAGCATTATTAGTTCAAAAGACTTACATTTATATCCTGTCCTCTGAGTAACACCAAAAACAACACCACCTCCTCGACACTTCAGACGAGGCTCATGTTTATAACAATAACCTGGGGGAGTAGATTCATTTAAAATAATATATTCATCCGGTTTAAGCCAGGATTCCGTCAAACAGGGCGCATCCAATCTATGATCTGTAAGCATTTCATTAACAATTAGTGCTTTGATAGAAAGAGATCTAATGTTTAGTAGCCCTATTTTTATATGATGTGTATTTTTAATTTGTTTGTTTTGTTCAAGTTTGACCTTAATAACATTTTTTCTAAATGATTTTGTGAGGGTATTGTGTTTGGTAGTTCGGGGAACAGACACAGTCTCTATGAGATATCTAGGTGATACAGTCTCTATGTGTTGTAGTTTATGTGACCTGTGTGATGTCTCAAGGCAGCTAGCAGATGTTTGGATTAACCAGTTTGACTGCTTCCTGACCTGGGCCGCAGTTAGTCAAATACTACAAATTCCACGAAGCCTTGCTCACTTTACACCTATGTGTGAAATTCCAAAGGATCTAACTCTCAACTCCTAATGAATGAGGCGCTCAACAGAACGCCCCTCAACCATGCTGTCATCTGGAGTACAAATACATCTGAGATCCTTCTGGGCATTGCTTCCAGCGACTTTGCTTAC
This sequence comes from Xyrauchen texanus, assembly GCF_025860055.1. Lineage (NCBI taxonomy): Eukaryota > Metazoa > Chordata > Actinopteri > Cypriniformes > Catostomidae > Xyrauchen > Xyrauchen texanus. The sequence continues at coordinate 7,945,999 of NC_068291.1, read as the reverse complement.
CATACATAGATGCAGCTCATCGTTGCTCTCAGGTGTAGCCATGTTGCACAAGGAAGTAACGTACGAGTTGAAACTGTGGCCATATAATCTCTATCTTGCTGGACGAGTTGAGATTACTCTGTGCTCCAACGAACACTCTAACGGATCCGAAGGAGACCGCCGAGAAATCCGCATCTTCATCCGTTTGCCTGCAGAAGTGAAGAAAGAAGAATTCTCATCCCTCTTCAACCAAGTCAATGCTGCTGATTTCTCTGCCAGCCCACCGAGAATCAGCAGCCGTACCACCTGCCGACAGAGTGATGAAACGGCCTCCCGTCATCACCCGAGCCTCGAGGAACCGAGTTGGAGCTAAAGGACGGATGACACACACTCTACCTGCGTCCTCATGCGATTCAAGTAAGAGATTTACGTCTGGGCAGAGATAGAATATTATAGTGTGTTATTCTTGTGTATAAATGTTATTGCTTGAACAGTTTATGGACCACCAAGTCTGCTCATTGTTGCTAATAATTCTCAAGGTATTAATCTAATGTACTGTTATCATGAATTAGAGTTTGCTATGTTGTAATCCAACCACGTTGGACTGTTGTGTATTTATGCCATCGCGGATGAGACATGCACACTGAATTTATCCGTTAAAGAATCAAAGACCGCGGGAAGGTTTACGAGCCATTCATCTCGTCTCTTAACAGCTGCCTTCTCTCCCACGATCACGAAACTGGCTTTGGTGCTACCACATTATTCTTTCTCTCTGTCGTACTAACTGCACACACACGCGACCCCTCACATAAATTTGGCTAGTAGATAACTTGGTGATAAAGCTCAGCTTTGTCCCCAAATTATCGTACAATTGGAGACACGCGGTCAAAGGGCAGACACCATTAAGCGGCTTCTCTCTGGCCACATTCGTGGCCAGAAATCTTGCGTGACGTACTCTCCACGAGAGTCACGTCCACTAATTTGTGCATGTCACTCCTTACACAAACACACACACACACACACACACACCTTCACCTTTGGTTACCATATCTAATCATGTTGCTGTTTAATTTGTAGTTGTAAGTCGGAAGTTTATTGACTACATTGTATTGATTATTAATTGATATTACTGCATCAATAAACTTTGTTATATTTCAAAGAGAAGTGTTTTGGTTTGTTTCCATACACTTGGGGATGCTCGAATTCAAGCCTTCGTTGTTTCCTTTTGAATATTGATTGATCCGAACATCGATTTTCCTAAGAGAACAATCTAATATTGAGACTGTTATACTGTCTGGTTATTAGTCCCTGATTCCAGGGTGGAATATTATATAGAATTTTATAACTGATGGTTGTCTTTGATGATTGTTGATTTAAAGGATTAAAAAGTTGACATTGATTATAATCAGTGTTCTATTGATTTAAATAATTGATAATTATCTATGATAATTATTCATTATTGCTAATAACCAAACCCACTCCTAAACATAGAGCACTACAAGTTTAACAAAAATAAAGTATTGTGTTCCATAATGTAACAGAGGGGAAAATGTGTTTTTTAAACTAAATGTATTAAGTTGTCAAGCACATCAGTAACATAGTTACTTTAAAGATGATAAACAAAAAGCTTTAACATAAATTTTATTTCAACAAACAACATTATAAATAAAATATCAAGCATTAAATTTCAAATGTATCTTTAGCCAAAGAATCTTTTCACAAGTGCATCTAGGCGATAATGAGATTCTAACGGGCACTCAGAGCCCTCGGGTGGGAGGGGTTTCATTCAATTCAGGCACATATCCCTGTTCACAACTACAGGTTTTTTTAATTCCCAACGTTAAAGTGACATCTCACTTAGGATTATTGCTTTGGTGCGGGTTAAGATAAGGTGTTTACGACCCAACATTAATAGATCGAACTGGGGGTGTTTGCATTCCGTGGGTAAAATGCTTTGCTGTGTTTTAAAATCTCTGAAGCGTTAACCAGATTTTGAAGTGTAATTTTAAATCTTTGATCTGAATCTCTCTGATGCGTTAACCCTCTGGGGTCTGATGGTGTTTTGGTCCCTGGAGAAGTTTTGACATGCCTTGATATTTGTGCTTTTTTCAGTTGCTTAAAAACGCATTAATGGCTAAAGTCTGATAACACTGTATTCAGCACAAACTGGGCTAAAATAATATGTGAGCAACATGTGTGTACATGTTTGTATTTTTGAGAAAATAACGTTTATGCTTGGTTTTAGAAAAAACTAAATTTTTTAGTCATTGAAATAAGGCCATATAACACATACTAAACATTTGTCCACAAGTGTTTGATACAAAATGATGTGAAAACCATCTGATTACTTACTCATACAAAACAATATAGTAATTTAACTTTTGTAAAACACTTTTAGTGTTAGAAAGGTCATATGTGTCAAATGTCATATGACAATGTTCATCAATGCACACAAAAATGAAGTGTATGAATCTCTTTAGCTGGACGGTTCACTAATCACAGTTCAACGAATGGAAGTTGACTCAACTCAACAGTTCTGTTATTACTCACAGTAAAGATGATTTGCTTACCAGCAATCGGTAGAAAAATGGAAAGTAATGTACATCACCCCTCTTTGGTTGCGGATGAGGTGCTGAACGCTGACCAATAAATGGCAGGGAAATATCTCTCTACTCAAGATCCAACGAGGCCCACAATCCCAGCTGAGTGGCGCGTTGAGAGGACGAACAATAACACAACCCTACTTCGCACAATAAGCGACAGCATCCATTGCGGTTTTAAGTTTGTTTGAACAAATAATAAAACAAAGACTGTATGTAAAACACAAACAAACACGAAAGTATTTTAACTCCACTGATGGCAACTGATTGCGCGTTATCAAGCCAATCACTCCGCCTCACGCACAGACGCGGGAGAAAACTTTCTTTCACCTTCACTTGGCAAACACCCATTAACACAAACGGAGACTCAGGGGCAACATAACGTAACTGTAGAGCATTTCGCGGGTCTAACGTAACATGTTAACGTTTTAACATTGTCAATTCCTTGAAAACTACCACACACTTCTTTTTGCACACCTATAATGGCCCTTGGCAAAGAAAAAAAAGAAAAATAAAAGTCTTCACCGGATAGAATTTGTAGATCCCCTACATATAAAATAGCATGTCAATTAATGAAAACTAAATGACTTACTCGTCCGAAATTGTATCCTCGGCTGGATCAAGTCTCTCTTTAAAATACAAACGTTCATCGGAGTCAAGCACTTCTTCTGAGGAAAATGTTAACTTTTCGTCACTATCCAGGAGTTTTCTCACTTGTGTATCATGCTGTCTTTCAAACTCGCAGAAAAGTGAATGACTTTGTTTTTAAGGCACAGTCACCATTTGCATTGATCGCCTCAGCACATTAGCGTATGAATGGCGCGCTCTGCTGGTGGGTGTGATCACATTAGAGAAAATTAGCTGAGCCAGTAAAATTAGTTTCATACAGATTACATTGCAGGAGAATATTTTAAATTATTTTATTTAAAAGTAGACATTTTAAGCTTTCTTTAGACATATGTTTCATGTTTGTGTGATAAGTATTCATGGAGTATCAGTTCATTTTTGTGATGTGTTTCATATGCTTGCCCAGAGACTGCTTTCAGCTCACCCTTTTTATTTTCTTTATTTTACAAAAGCACAATGTTTTTTTGTTATTGTGAGAGTACACAAATAAAAGTAGACCTTTTATAGTCTCTAATGATGTCTTACACTTATGTGTATGCTCCAAAATGATGGAGAATGTTATGTTGTTTCCGCTGTAATGACGAAAAAATCCAGCAGGGCGCGCCGGCGCGTCAGTCGACCCCAGATTCGAAGTATCTATTTAAACAGGAAGGTTTTTTGATTCACAACTTTTAAAAGTGACATCTCTCTTAGGAAATGTCTTTAAAACCCATTTATTGCTTTTGGCATGGTTAGGATAACCTGGATTCTTACTGGAGTGATTTGTACCAGCTTGTGGACTGTGTTACACATAATAAAGGTCACACATTAGATCTTGTGATTGCAAATGGATCATTTGTGTCTCAGTTTTCCACCGCTGATTTAGGGCTGTCGGACCATTTAGCTGTCTGATCTTTTTTAATATGGAACTCCCACACATTAACATTTCCTCTTCTCACACTGTACATTATCACAAATGGAAATCCATTGATCTCTCTGATTTTACTGACTTAAAAATACCTATAAAGACTAACTTGGATTTGGACAATCTTAACAGCTTCCATCCCATTTCTAATCTTCCCTTTCTTACAAAAATGTTAGAATTAATTGTGACTTCTCAATTGTACACTCATCTCACTGTAAGCTATCTTTTTGAGCCCCTTCAATCTGGCTTTCGCAAACTCTACAGCACTGAAATGGCAATAGTTAAAGACACAAATGTGGAGTGGTGGTGGCGTAGTGGGCTAAAGCACATAACTGTTAATCAGAAGGTCGCTGGTTTGATCCCCACAGCCATCATTGTGTCCTTGAGCAAGGCACTTAACTCCAGGTTGCTCCAGGGGGATTGTCCCTGTAATAAGTGCACTTTGGATAAGTCGCTTTGTAAGTCGCTTTGGATAAAAGCGTCTGCCAAATGCATAAATGTAAATGTAAATGTAAAATGACTTGTTAATAGCTTCTGACTCTGGCTGTCTTTCAATTCTGAACCTTCTTGATCTCAGTACTGCTTTTGACACTGTAGATCATTCTCTTTTACTTACTCACTTTAAGAGTCTTTGGTGTTACTGATACTGCATTAAACTGGTTCAAGTCTTATTTCTCAGATCGTCGGCAGTTTGTTTCCTTGGGTGGATTTAGGTCCAGTGTTGGTTTGGTTAAATGTGGTGTTCCTCAGGGATCGATTTTGGGCCCCTTACTTTTTACCATTGAAATGGTTCCCCTTGGTGGTCTGTTGAGGGACATGATGGCGCCAGGTTGTTTACCAGCTTGCAGTCATGGCCAACGTGACTTATCTATGTTAACGCTATTTTTTATCTTCGTCATTGGCTTTATTTCTCGCACGGTTTGCTGTGTTCTGGTCTATGATCGCTTGGCTCTTTTAAATTTATGAACGGTGGTAACTGACTGTTTGATACGCGATCCCAGTGTCAACTGGTGGTTCCCTTCTCATGCTGCACCGGTCACGCTGACGCAAGTCTGCCACCTGCCTGGGTGTATGTGCTTGCGGAGGAAACGGCGAAGGAGGCGTCGAAAGCGGGCTGGACGATTAGTGAGGTCGAAGAAGTCGCAAAGGATTAATTTCTTCTCATCTGTGGCCTCATTGCGGGATGGTGTTGAAGTGCTGCCGACTCTGAGGGGTTCATATTTGGTGCCTGTATATCCAACTTCATCTGTATCAGGGTGGCGACCAGCGCGGACCGTGGTTTCGAGGTGGCGGCATGAAGGCCACGGTGCTAACCTAAACAACCTACGTACCCTGGGTAGTGGTAGGTCGGGAAATACATATGTGACTTCTCATCTTTCGTCTGACTCTATCTCTGTGACAATGGCTTTGATCAATGCAAGATCTCTCTCTAACAAGTCTTTTATACTGAACGATCTTTTTCTCTCTCAGAAATTGGATTTTTTATTTGTTATGGAGACTTGGCTCAGCAACGGCGACATGGCTCCTATCTCAGAACTTTTACCTCCCGACTGTAGTTATTTTAGCTCACTTAGGGCAGTCGGTAGGGGTGGGGGCCTTGCAGTTATTTTTAAAAACAAGGTCAAATGCAGGCTTCTGTCCATTGAGGCGTTTTTTACATTTGAAGCTCAGCTTATTATGCTGAACTCATTTAAATCTGTGTTATGTGCCCTCATCTACAGACCACCGTCATATAACAAAGATTTTATAAATGAGTTCTCAGATTTTTTATCTGCTATTATTCCTTGCTCAGATAACATTTTAATTTTGGGGGATTTTAATATTCACGTGTGTTGTCCTTTGAGACCACTGGTCAAAGAGTTTGTTAATTTATTAGATTCTTTTGGTTTATTTCAGAGTGTTGCTGGCCCTACACATATATGTGGTCATATCCTTGATCTGGTTTTATCTCTGGGTTTTTCTATCAGCAATGTGCAAATTGCTGACACTGTGTTCTCAGACCACAAGACTGTTATTTTTAACCCACATTTTTCATGCAGTGATCAAGTTAATGATGGCCCTGTTGCTGTCACATCTCGTTTTATCACTCCCTCTACTGCTAGTAGTATTTCAGCTGCTTTTAATGTTTCTCCACTGAAATCACTGCTGGAGTCTTCTTTTTCTGATATGGGGCCTGAGGATTTGGTCTCCCAGTTCAACTTGTCATGTTCTGGCATCTTAAACACTGTGGCTCCATTAAAAATTAGGAAGAAAAAAGTCAAGGCTCAGCCCTGGTTGAATAGTAATACCCGTGCTCTTAGGCAGGAGTGCAGGAAGGCTGAGCGAAAGTGGCTTAAAGATAAACTACAAGTGTCCTATGAAATTTTGAGAGACTGTTTGACTAAATTTCAAAGAGCAGTTAAATTAGCCAGATCAAGCTATTTTTCTAATATCATTTCAAAGAACTGTCATAATGCTAAAGTTCTTTTTTCTACTATTACATCATTTCTTCATCCAGTTGCCCTTACTCCCATCTCCCCTTCGGTGGACACATGTGAGCAGTTTTTAAAATGTTTTACTGTTAAAATTTCTGGTATACGCTCACAGATCTTACCTGCTAGTAATGATCCTGTTACCTATCCTGTTCCGCAAAATCTATTGACCTGTTTTGTACCTGTGTCCCTGTCTCAACTCAAACATATAATTGCACATATGAAGCCTACTGGTTCTATGTGTGATGTTATTCCATCCACTTTGTTTAAAGAGGTGGTGGAATCAATTGGTCCAAGTGTGTTATCGATTATTAACAGTAGCCTGACCACTGGTATTGTTCCCAACTGCTTTAAGCATGCTGTTATTCAGCATCTTCTTAAGAAAGCAAACCTTGATTCATCTGATATGAACAGCTTTAGACCTATATCAAAATTATCCTTTATGTCAAAAATATTAGAGAAGACGGTGCTTGCACAATTAAATGATTTTTTAGCCATCAATAATTTGCTCGATCAATTTCAGTCAGGCTTCAGAGCTGGTCATAGCACAGAGTCAGCTCTGTTGAGAGTTTTAAATGATATTTTATTAGGTGTGAATTCTGGTAGTCCTGTTGGTCTTCTGCTGCTGGATCTTAGTGCCGCTTTCGATACGGTTGATCATGACATACTTATCAATCGCCTAAGAGACCAGGTTGGTATTCAGGGGTTAGCCATGGATTGGGTCTCCTCATATCTCAAGGGTAGAACAATTTCAGTCTGTTTAGAGAACTGTTATTCATCAGTTGTTCCTTTAACATGTGGGGTTCCTCAGGGCTCCATTTTGGGACCCGTTTTATTCTCCCTCTACATGCTTCCGTTAGGAAAGATCTTTGAAAGGCATGGCATACACTATCATCTATCAACAACTTTCTTCAATTAAATGAGGATAAGTCAGAGTTTATTGTTTTTGGTCAAAGGGGATGTGACTTAAATTTAGAAAGAAATTTGTCACTGCTTCCAGGGAAAAAACTTCCCTATGTAAAAAACCGTTAAAAATAGTTTTTTCCATCTTAGAACTATGGCAAGGTTGAAGCCCATCCTTTCTTTTGATGATTTGGAGAAGGTTATGCATGCCTTTGTGTCCTCTCGATTGGACTATTGTAATGCTTTGTATCTGGGTGTGAGTCAGGCCTCTCTCTCTCGCCTGCAGCTGGTCCAAAATTCAGCTGCTAGGCTTTTAACTGGAACCAGGAAAAGAGACCATATCACCCCAGTTTTGATTTCACTACATTGGTTACCGATCCAATACAGAATCAAGTACAAAGTGTTGATGTATGTGTTTAAGGCTCTTCATGGTCTTGCACCTGAGTACATCTCTGCCTTAATAAGTTTGAATCAACCTTCAAGGTCTCTCCGCTCTAGTGATCAGCTGTGTCTGTCAGTTCCTCGATCTCGCCTAAAAACTAAAGGTGATAGAGCTTTTGCGGTGGTAGCCCCTAGACTTTGGAATGAGCTTCCATTGGTCATAAAATCATCTCCGTCTCTATTCTCTTTCCAGGGTGCCTTAAAAACTTGTTTATTTTCCCTAGCTTTTAATTAATTGCATTATAATTTGTACTAGGTAGATTTTATCTTATTCTTGTTTTATAGGTTTTAAATGTTTTTTTGCATTCTTAAGCTGTATTAATGTGATTTTATTTATTTTTTATTACTCCATGTACAGCACTTTGGTACCCAGTGTGGTTTTTGAAAGTGCTTTATAAATAAAATTGAGTTGAGTGAGTTGAGTTGGTCAGCTCTTAGATCTCTCGGCCTTAATTATCATTTTTACTTGCAAAATCAATAAGTTCAAATTAAAAGTTTTTTTGGTAACACTTTAGAATAAGGTTCCTTCGTTAATGAATGACACAGGAACAAATGAGTAACACAATAACAATCTAGTAACTACTACTAACTAACAAGAAACTCTGATTAATGAATTAGTAAGTAATAGCACACAGATGAAAGTGGTAGTTCACTATTAACTAATCAATAACTACTATTTTTTTAATGCTTCCCAGAGAACTACTGAAAAAGTTTCATAATTCATGCAAAACTAATCAATAACTAATGCAGGACAAATGACTAGCACTACATTAACATTTTAACTGCTACTGTAAATGAATACACAAGGCTGTTTACATTATCTATATGTAAAAGCATAGCAGACTTATGATTTGGGAAAGCTGTCAATAATTAGCTTATGCTCTCTCCTAGAGAACTATTTATCAACTGAATAATTTTAAAGAAATTGATTTTTAAATGGAGTTGTCGGGACCTTACTTGTCCTGTTGCCAATTTTCCGGCATTCCTCTGGACTTGCATTGAATCACTAGAGTCATGGTGACTTCTAGAACATATTGAGTCATCAGCCATCCAAATACCATATACAGTTATTTTATTATTTAACCTACCTCTCAAAAAAATATGTTTTTATGTATGTCTCCTAGCTCATATATACATGTGTGTGTGTCTGTGTGTGTGTTTGTGTGTGTGAATATCTTGTGAATGATTAGAAGATTCTACACTTTAGGATTGGCGTTTCATTAGTAACTACTGTAATAATCATGGTAATTAACTAGTAATGACTCAAGTGTTACTGCATACTTCTATGGGAATTACTAATTATTTGGATCCGTATTCTAAAGTGAAGATCATGGTAACTAACTAGTAATGACTCAAGTGTTACTGCATACTTCTATGGGAATTACTAATTATTTTCTTCCTACATTCCTGCCTAACAGAGCGAGTATGCTCACTAAGCCAAGGCTGTAAGCCTAACCTGTTTCTACATCTCCGTGACTTTAAAGGAGCAACCTGATCTAAAATGGCAGTGCAAGTTGTGTTAAAGACTTCAACCAGCTGTGAGGTGTCTGAAGTACAAGTAATGACATCAGTGATATGAGACAGATAAACAGAAGCATACACCTCTGAAAACTGCATAACTGTGGAAGAATGAATAGCACGAGTGAGGTTCTGTCGCACAGAGGAGGATATAGATAGAGGTACAAAATGTGGCTGCACAGACTCAAATAAAACAAAACTATGGTCAGAGGTTCCAGAATCTACTACTTCAAGATTGGTCACATGAAGACCAGATGTTAATACCAGATCAAGAGTATGACCCTTTACATGAGTAGGTCCTGAAACTAACTGTGTGAGATTAAAAGAATCCACCATACATAAAAAATCCCTGAATAGAGGTTGCGTTTTGCAGCACACGTGAATATTGAAATCTCCCAGAATTAACAGCTTGTCCAAACGAGGTACCAGAGAGGATAAGAGTTCTGAGAATTCACAAATAAAATTCTTATTATATTTAGGAGGTCTATACACTAAAGCACAGAGAATAGGACATATTAGATTAATTTTCATTAGCTGCACTTCGAAACTTGAAAAAACATTTACCGGCAAAAGTCTGCAGTGATGATGATTCCTGAACACAGTATCTAGACGACCACCGCGGCCAACAGACCTTGGAGAATTATAATAGGTACAGTTAGCAGGAGTCAGTTCACCCAAAGTGATGACATCACCATTGATAAGCCAGGAGCAAAAATAATACTAAAAATAATATGACCCCACACATATTACTTTATCATGTTTTGAAAAACATCTTGGTGATTACAACATTGTATTATTTAATCACTATTTTTAGTTTAAGTTCAGAGGAAGGTCATAACACCTGACCAAACAAATCATACCATATCATGTACAACAGCCGGAGTTAGGGAGGAAGAGGAAGCAAAGGTCTAATGTACACCTGTTAGGTCATAAATCATAGATCATTAATCATATTTTGCCATTCGGTGCATCATATTTTCTTCTGATGTTCCAAGCTTCTTGGAGAATTTGCCACAGTTCTTCTATCTATTTAGGCTGTCTCAATTGCTTCTGTCTCTATATGTAATCTCAGACAGAAACAATGTTTCAGTGAGGGGCTATGTGTGAGCCATAACATCTGTTGCAGGGCTCCCAGTTCTTCTATTCTAATCTTTTCTATTTGCAAAATAGTTTGTGAGTCTAACATTTATATTTCCGATTGGCATACTAAAGCTGAAGATATAAATAACCATTTTAAGACAAATGCTTTTTTGAAATATTTTATGTGCCTAAGACATTTGCACAGTACTGTACATATTTAGAATAATTGAAAACCAGTCTTCTTTTTGTAAAAAGTTTGCTTGAAAATGTGATTGTGCGATCATTCTTTAAAATAAATTCCACATGGTTTGATTTTTTTGTTTTGCAATGCAATTACATTCATAGATTTTTTTGTGTAAAATAAATTGGAGGCCAGGGCAACACCTTAAAATCTTCATCATGTTCCTCAAACCATTCCTGAACAATGTGTGCAGTGTGACAGGGTTCATTTTTCTGCTGAAAGAGGACCCTGCCATCAGGGAATACCATGAAGGGGTGTACCTGGTGTGCAACGATGTTTAGATAGGTGGCATGTGTTAAATTGATGTCGACATGAATGGCCGGACCCAGGGTTTCCCAGCAGAACACTTCCTGAAGCATCACACTCTCTCCACCGGCTTGTGGTCTTTGAACATTGCGCGCTGTAGGCACTTCCAGTGGTGGACAGGGGTCATCATAGGTACTCTGATGCATGTAACCCTATATGCAGCAGGGTGCCATGCATTGTGTGTTATTCCTTTACACATTCCTCCCATAATCATACACATTTTCTGTGACTTCTGCCACAGTAGACCTTCTGTCGGTTCAGACCAGACAGGATTGCCTTTGTTGCCTCTGCACATCGATGAGGCTTGGGCACCCACCACCCTGTCACCAGTTTGTCCCTCCTCAGATCACTAATATAATCTACCCAGACCTTGAAATGTGGCCTTGTTAGGAAATGATCAACATTATTCGCTTCACCTGTGAGTGGAGTATAATGTTGGCTCATCAGTGTACATTAAGTCATTCCTAGGCTAGGAATACACTTAATAGTCCACTGTAAACAAAAATATTATCATCATCATGTCATTCAAAATATTTTCCCCCCTCTGAACTCAATAGGAGATTTAGCATAGTTTTCAGGAAGCTAATTTCCATAGCCCATATGACTCAAGTGCTACAGTATGTTCAAAGTCTTATAATATCTATATGTAAGGAACAGCCCAAAATAAAATAATTAATAACTGAAAATCAGATTTTATAATGCTTTTTTGTCCTTTTTGGAGCTTGAGTCTAAATCATCATCCAATTTTGTTGACAATATTTATATTTTTGGGTGAACTATCTGTTTAATGAAACTCAGACTGCTTTAGGAAAAGACAGCAAGTGAGCAGAGAAAATAATTAATAAATACTTGAAGTGAATAAGAGAAAAAATAGCAGCAAAACAAACGAGTACATGAGAAGATTGAATGAGCCATGTGAGACTTCACAGTTCAGAGAGGCTTTGAAAGGCACTAAGAGCAAAAAAATAAAAACAAGAGCAAATTAAAGAAAAATGTAGGCAAATTCACACTTGATCAAACATCCCTTTAGTGCCCAGGCTATTGTATGAAATAACATGTTAACTACATGTCAGCTTCGTAGTTATCCAAAACGAACTACACTTGAGGAGAAAATTTGACAGTGCTTACACAAATGTGGTTAGGAAAAAGGGCACCGGAGTGCCTTCTCCTTAGTGCCTTCTCCAGTGAGCCTGTGGGGGTGGCATGTGCGTAATCCAAGTCTTGAGCACTGGCTAAGTGCTATTTGCACACATCATTGTCTGATGAATTCATCCCGAGTAATAGGCGCATAATCTGGGATAATGGCCTGTCTTAACACTAAATATGGCCCACTAACAAGCTAAACAGCATGTATCTGGGCAGTTCTGGGGGGTGGGGTCCATCTGTGTCACCCATCTGTGAATGAAGCTTGTTTCATCATTGTGGATCTCCATGATGAGGGTACAGGGCGTCTCTGATGAGCAGGGACCTGAAAACCCAAGGTGCTAATGATATCTGAGACACATCTAATGTTATTTTCCATGGGAGGACAAAATCGTAAAATTTTCTGGAATTTTCTAAGTTGCTTAAAAGCACAATTAACTTGTGTATGTAAAACGTCTCGGGTTATGACTATAACCCTTGTTCCCTGAGAAGGGAACGAGACACTGCGTCGTTGAAAACGACTCTTTGGGGAACGCTCCTTAGCGTGCGCCTCTGAATTATGAATGAAACTATTCCAATCTTGATTGGTGTTGCGTCATGACGTAACATGTGACGGCATAACCGGATGCATAAAAGTGACGCCGGCACACAAACACATTAGCCTAGCGATGAAGCAAGCCGCTCTCAGGCATTGAGGGGCGTGGCAGGACGACGCAGTGTCTCGTTCCCTTCTCAGGGAACAAGGGTTATAGTCATAACCCGAGACGTTCCCTTCCGAGGGAACTTGCACTGCGTCGTTGAAAACGACTCTTTGGGGAACGAATGCCCACTAGGCCACGCGCCGAAAAAGGCCTGCCCTAGAGTGAAACTGAACTCAGGCACTCAGCTAGGACGAGAGCACACGTGCGCCAGGCGTACTAGGGAGGTGCAGAAAACCTGATGAAAGTGTGCGGGGTAGCCCAACCGGCTGCCTCACAGATCTCCTGGAGGGGCACTCCCGATAAGAGAGCCCTAGAGGACGCCATGCCTCTAGTTGAATGAGCCCTTATGGCCAAAGGTGAAGGCAAATTGCGCACCTTATAGGCCGAGATAATAGCCTGAACAATCCAATTACTAATAGTTTGTTTCGAAGCAGGGAGCCCCTTCTTAGGTGACCCAAAACACACTAACAGTTGGTCCGACCTCCTCCAAGAAGAGGACCTCTCGAGGTAAACGCTCAAAGCTCTGACAGGGCAGAGCAAATGGAGCCTCTCTTCTTCTGCCGACACATGAGATGGAGGATGAATGCCTGCAGGACCGTAGACCGTGCCGTGTTAGAAGGCACCTTAGGCACAAAGCCAGGTCTCGGGTGCAGAATGGCTTTAACTCCGCCAGGGGCAAACTCCAAGCAAGCTGGTGTTACTGCCAGGGCTTGAAGATCTCCCACCTTCTTTAGAGAGTTAATAGCTAAGAGAAAAGCCATCTGGAACGTCAGGTCCTTGGGCGAGGCCGACTGAAGGGGTTCGAAGGGGGCCAGGGATAACCCTTCGAGAACCACCGCCAGGTCCCAGGCAGGAACCCTGGACCTGGTTGTCGGTCTCATCCTCCATGTACCACAGAGAAAACGAATGACCAGCTGGTGCCTCCCCAGAGGCCCAGCACTCAATGGTGCATGGAAAGCTGCAATGGCAGCCACGTACACCTTAAGTGTGGAAGGGGAGAGACCCGCAGAGAAACGATCTTGAAGAAACTCCAGAACTGAAGCCACCGGGCAGTTAACTGGATCTACTTCATGTTCTCTACACCAAGTGGAGAACACATTCCACTTGAGGCCATATAATCTCCTAGTAGACGGAGCCCTAGAGTTAAGTATGGTTTCAACCACCCCCGCTGATAGACCAGCATTTAGGTACTGAACCCCCTCAGGGGCCAGACCCACAGTTTCCACAGCTCTGGACGAGGGTGGAAAACTGTGCCTCCTGCATGAGACAACAGATCCCTCCTCAGAGGAATCTGCCATGGCGGAGCTATCAGGAGTGAGATTATGTCTGAGAACCATACTCGGGCCGGCCACATCGGGGCAACCAGAAGTAGACTGATGCCCTCTTGGCGGACCCTTTCCAGGACTCCCGGGAGCAGAGCGATCGGGGGAAATGCGTACAGGCGAAGCCTCAGCCAGGCTTGTACCATGGCATCCAACCCCAGTGGGGCTGGATGTGAGAGGGAGAACCAAAATGGACAGTGGGACGTCTATCGAGACGCGAATAGATCCACTTTCGATGGTCCAAATTTGTCCCATATCAACTTCACCACCTCTGGATGAAGTCTCCATTCCCCGGGCCTCAGGCCCTGCCTCGACAGGATGTCTGCTCCCTGATTCTGAACCCCCGGAACATACATGCTCTGATAGACAGTATTTTCCCTTGGGACCAAAGAAATTATCTGATGCGCCGGTCTGCACAGAGGGCGCGATCTGAGTCCCCCTTGTCGGTTCAGATAAGCGACCACTGATGTATTGTCCGAACGTACTAGGACATGGTAACCTTAGATGTCTGGAAGGAAGCTCCTCAGAGCCCTGAACACAGCCAACATCTCTAGACAGTTTATGTGCCAAGAATGATGATGGTCCTGCCACAGACCCCTGGCAAAGCGGCCGTCCATGACCGCGCCCCAGCCAGTGAGGGAGGCGTCTGTCGAAGCGCTTTCCCGGTGACATGATGCTCCCAACACTGGCCCTTGGGACAGGAACCAAGGTTTCTTCCATATTAGCAGAGAACGAAGGCATCTGCGCGTTACTCTGATTTTACGAAATGGATTCCCCTTGGGGGAAAAAACCCCTTGGCTTTCAGCCACCACTGGAGGGGCCTCATGTGTAGAAGGCCCAAAGGTATAAAGTTGGATGCCGCTGCCATGAGGCCCAGCAGTCTTAGAAACTGCTTTACAGTGATGGCCTGGCCTAGCTTTAACCCGGACACCATCGCCAGAACGGACTCGATACGTGCAGGAGACATGCGTGCCTGCATCGTAACCGAGTTCCACACAACACCCAGAAATGTTGTGCACTGGGATGGTTGTAACACACTCTTTTTTGTGTTGAGTCTCAACCCCAAACTTCGAATATGGCCAAGGACGACATCTCGATGCCGAACCGCCATTTCTCGAGACTGGGTCAGAATGAGCCAATCGTCGATATAATTCAGTATGCGGATGCCCTGAAGTCTCAGAGGAGCAGGAGCTGCATCCATACATTTGGTGAATGTGCGGGGAGAGAGTGCTAGGCCGAACGGAAGAACCCGATATTGGTAAGCTTCGCCCCCGAAAGCGAACCTCAGGAACCTCCTGTGACATGGAAGGATGGATACATGAAAATAGGCGTCTTTTAGATCTATCGTGACAAACCAGTCCTCGGATCTGATCTGGCTCACGATGGCAGGAATAGTAAGCATTTTGAACCTGAACCTCCTCAAAGGCCGGTTCAAAACTCTGAGATCTAAAATCGGCCTCAACCCCCATCCTTTTTGGAACTATAAAGTACCGGCTGTAAAATCCGGACTCCCTGTCAGCATGAGGAACACGTTCTATGGCCTCCTTTAGCAGCAGAGATTGCACTTCTTGTTCCATCACCTGAGTCTGCTCCGGAACCACTGTAGTCTGCACCACCCCAGAGAATTTGGGGGGGCGGTGCCCGAACTGCAGTCTGTACCCTGATTTTATTATATGCAAGACCCATGCAGATATGTTGGGAAGATGATTCCATGCCTCTACAAAATCTACTAAGGGAACCAGCCTCTCGAGGCTGGTCTCGGGTGTTTTTCGAGCACCGTTCTCGACTTCCTGAAGCGAGAGACCGGCAGGATTTAGTCGATACGGTTCTTGTGACCACAATGGATACTTTTTTTTTTTTTTTTTTGACACGAACGGCACTGTGTGCGTTCGCTGGAAATTGATGTGGCCCGACGCGTCAGAGACGGCGGGAAACCGACACCGATTCCCTGAGGACGCCGCTGCGAGAACAACCTCGGTTGCTCTGCAGCGGGGGGGGGAACTCTGTGGTGCGAGGAGCTGACTGATGGCTGGGGCTGATCTGCTTGCCCTACTCGATTTAGACTTACCTTACGGGGGAAGCATCAAGCAGAAAAGATCTAACCTTTTCCTTTATCCCCGATAAATTCAGCCACAGATGCCTCTCTGTGGCCACCATAGCTGCCATAGAGTGGCCAATAGCCATTGAGTGCAGGCAAGCACCAGCCCGACCTGCCGCCATGTAAGCCCTACTTATTAAAGCAGATGTATCCCTGCAGGGCTTACTAGGCAGCGCCGGGGTTTTAGCCCATATCCCGTGCCCCCAAAACATCGTCTGTAATCACCACACTGGGGCTGGAGACACGGGACGAATGCGGTTTACCCCACGATCTCGAGATATATATTTATATTTTTTTTTTGTGGAGATCGGGGAAAAACGGCAAACCCCGGCGCTGAGGTTGTGATCTGTGCCGCAGAAAACGCTAGTCTAATTTGTCTTTCAACTTGCGTTTCCTGCTCATTTTGTGGCCAGCTGATATCAAGTCTCAACCTCAATCACAACCTCAATCAGCTCCTCATAAGCTTGGCCGAAAACTGGCGTGCTTGACTCACGGTCGTCCGCATCAATGCTGAGCATATCCACTTCCTCGGAAGCAGAGAGCTCAAGCATTGGGACCTGATCGTGGGCAGAAGAAGCCGCGACGCGGGCTTCTGCACCACTCACAGTAGGCTCGGGATCCTCAAACGAAGAATGAGAAAGTGCCGCAGCAGTCTCATTCTCATCTGCAAGATCCCGCTGCGAACCCCACGATCTCAACCACCGCGCTGCCTCAACAGACGCGGGACCAGATCCATGGGGAATGCGAGCCTGACCGTGATCATCAAAGCACGCCAACTGGGAGCGCAGCACTCTCATGGGTAGTGCTTCACAACTTTCACAGGCAGATCCCTCGAGAGCTGCCTGTGCGTGCTGCGCTCCCAAACAATTCACACATAAAGCGTGCGTGTCCCTACCCGTAATGAAACGAGGGCAGGGGTGCACGCACTTCATGAACTGTTGGGTGGCCATAATATTTTTAAATCAGCAAACAACACCAAATAAGACAAACAATACACATAGAGCGCTTGCTGAAGAGCGAAAGCTAATGTGTTTGTGTGCCGGCGTCACTTTTATGCATCCGGTTATGCCGTCACATGTTACGTCATGACGCAACACCAATCAAGATTGGAATAGTTTCATTCATAATTCAGAGGCGCACGCTAAGGAGCGTTCCCCAAAGAGTCGTTTTCAACGACGCAGTGCGAGTTCCCTCGGAAGGGAACTTCTGACACAGCAGAATTGTGATAAAAGTCAATTAAAAGTTAAACAATTTGTCTGTAAACAATTGTTGGAAATATTACTTGTGCCATGCACAAAGTAGATGCCCTAAATGACTATTTATATAAAAAAGTTTCAACCTCTCCACAGATTTTATATTAGCAAATTATAGCTTCTATATATATATATATATATATATATATATATAATTGGCTAATATAAAATCTGTGGAGAGGTTGAAACTTTTTTTAATGACTTCAACCTACGTTTATTTAAACTTCTGACTTCAACTGTATATATTCACCAACCACTTTATTTGGTACACCTGTACATCTACTGATTCATGTGATTATTTAATCAGCCAACCGTGTGGCAGCAGTGCAGTGCATAAAATCATGCATATATGGGGGTCAGGAGCTTCAGTTAATGTTCATATCAGCCATCAGGATGGGGACAAATTTGATCTCAGTGATTTAGACCGTGGCATGATGATTTTGATTATATTGGTGCCAGACAGGCTGGTTTGAGTATTTCTGTAACTGCTGAACTCCTGGGATTTTCACGTACAACATTCTCTAGAATTTACTACGAATGGTGCCATAAACAAAAAACATCCAGTGAGTGGACGTTCTGTGGACAGAAATGCCTGGTTGATGAGAGAGGTCAACAGAGAATGGCCAGACTGGTTCGAACAGACAAAGTCTATGATAACTCAGATAACAGCTGTCCCTTTTGGTTGTCGACTGAAGTACTGCTCCAGCGCCACCGGATCGAGCACTCCTTGACATAGCAATCCTCAATCAACATCGAGAACTCATAAACATAAATATAAATATATATATATATATATATATATATATATATATATATATATATATATATATATATATATATACAGGGTTCTGAGGGTTACTTTTGAAATGAATTCCACTACAGATTGCAGAATACATTCTGTAAAATGTAATTTGTAACTTATTCCATTAGATTACTCAAGGTAAGTAACATATTCGAAATACTTTGGATTACTTTTAGATTTTTTCATGTGTTTTGACTATAATAACTCTGCCAGTTCAGTAAGACAAAATACACATTTTAAAAATACATTCTCTGAAAAACCTAAATATCAAATGCAGTGTTGTTTATAAAACAAGATAAAACAAATATCTTGTTTAAAGGATTTTTTAAAATATTTTTATAGGAAAAAAATACAAAAATGATTATCAAGAATACGATTTTTGCTCCAATATCAAAACTGTTACTAGAAGAAATTATGATCCAACGTGAATTTTCTTGATAAAAAAATATGATCGTGCCTGGTAACACGTGCGTGTAAAATGGCTAGAAATAGCAATTTAGCTTAGCGTAAAGCTGACAATTTACACAAGGTTTATTTATATTTCTTCTGCTCCAAACTTACTTCTCTGTCTGCTCGTATGAATGTAATACATCATAAGAAAGTGTTTCACCGCTGTTCAAATGCACTTTGGATCGCATCATTTATATATATATATATATATAATGTTTTCCATCTGAAAGGACTAAATATTAAATGAAACAGATGACAATAAAATGCAAAGTAATATCTTCAGTAATCAAAATACATTTTGAATGTAACTATATTCTAATGACCAACTATTTAAATGGTAACTGTAGTGTAATACTGTTACTTATATTTTGTATTTTAAATACTTAATCCTGTTACATGTATTCCGAATGTATGTATGTATGTATGTGTATGTATGTATATATATATTAGGGCTGTCATTCGATTACATTTTTTTATCAAATTAAGTACATGGTGTCTCAATTAATTAATCACATTTAATCGCATGTAAAACTATTTGCTTCGAAAGCCCCTCATATAACAATAATTCAATATATAATGGTGAAATAATTATACATAGTTATCTTTAAATATTTAACAATTATATATATATATATATATATATATATATATATATATATATATATATATATATATATTCAGATAATTAAAATGCATTATATTCTTGTGGCAGAAGAGTTCATCATTGATAAGACAATACAAAAAGCGGCTTTAGAATACAATGTATTGTTTACTACCAAATTATTGAACATAAGCCAATCAGTGGCATTCAGTTCACAGCAATCCATTTTACAAGTGAATTTGTCAATCAGTTGGAGATTTATTATGAGGGCTTGTTTAAGGACCCATCAATTTACATCTGCATCAGACATGCTTGTGTAGCGTCTGGGGTGCGTCGCATCATAAACATAATACTTTTATGTCACTGTGACAAGTTAAATATATTTTAATACTTAGAACATATCTTGAGATCCCTCAGTTTGGATTTGGGCTACATCAAGTGTTTTGAACGCAGGAACGTAACGCATGTTTGTGTTGTTGCCGCTGAAGGTTGTTTTCTTCATTGTATAAACTATGTGTTGCTCATATAGCTGAAGTTTCACTCTGGAGTAAACAGGTGGTACTACAAGCTTGCATTTCTCAGGAATGTTCCTTATACGGGGACATTGCGATTAATTGTGTTAATTATTTTAACGCATTATTTTTTATAAAATTAATCGCACTGAATTAACGTGTTAAATCGACAGCCCTAATATATATATATATATATATATATATATATATATATATATAAACATTAAAATTGTTAAGATCCATTTCTACTACTAATTGCAATATAGAAAACAGATATGGTTGGTTCTGTTGTCACTGTCAAAAAAGACACATTATGCTTGTTTAACATCACACTCACCACCTGAGATACGTTCAAAAACAAGAGCGATATATCCAATATTTTCTCCAACACTGCTCCAGTGACAGGTGATAAAGATTTGTTCACACTCTTTAGCTTTTTATTGTAAAGTAACACAGATTACTGATAATAATTTTTGTGAAGGCGTCTCAATGCCCGGATAACCTACTGTGGTGGAGGGGGTGTGGTTGAGCGCCGGCTTGTGAATGAAGAGTGAAATCAGGAGATGAGAACGGTAAGGATCACCACCTGGCAATGATTGTCTCTAAACTGTAACTGTTTGTAATTGCAGTGAGAGTGGAGGTGGGTTTTAAGAGTGAGCCAGATGCCAGTGAGAAGAGAGCGCTACCCACACAGACACACACTGAAAGGGCGTGTGCTGAGTTTGCACTGAAAAGTTGAGTTGTTATTAAAATAAGTTACCTGTTTGAATAAGTTACCTGCTTCCTCCTTGCACCCCATCCTAAGAACTTTGTTACACCTACTATTTCCACAAGATTTTGAAGTGAGGAGCGACTAGACACTTTAAGATCCCATAATCCCTCGGGAGATGCTGGATTTAAAAGTACAGCCCTGAACTCATATGGCTCTTTTCATCTGTAAGTGATACCAAAAATGTTTTTCCTTGTTCTTAAATGGTTCTTGTTTAACAATTCCACAGTAGATCATGTTGTTATTATGTCATATATTCAGGTCACAGGCAGGGTTGGGCAGAATATTAAAAAAAAATATTCTGGGCTGAATACTTAAATACTCTCTCTTAAATGTACACTCACCTAAAGGATTATTAGGAACACCATACTAATACTGTGTTTGACCCCCTTTCACCTTCAGAACTGCCTTAATTCTATGTGGCATTGATTCAACAAGGTGCTGAAAGCATTCTTTAGAAATGTTGGCCCATATTGATAGGATAGCATCTTGCAGTTGATGGAGATTTGTGGGATGCACATCCAGGGCACGAAGCTCCCGTTCCACCACATCCCAAAGATGCTCTATTGGGTTGAGATCTGGTGACTGTGGGAGCCATTTTAGTACAGTGAACTCAATGTCATGTTCAAGAAACCAATTTGAAATGATTCGAGCTTTGTGACATGGTGCATTATCCTGCTGGAAGTAGCCATCAGAGGATGGGTACATGGTGGCCATAAAAGGATGGACATGGTCAGAAACAATGCTCAGGTAGGCCGTGGCATTTAAACGATGCCCAATTGGCACTAAGGGGCCTAAAGTGTGCCAAGAAAACATCCCCCACACCATTACACCACCACCAGCAGCCTGCACAGTGGTAAAAAGGCATGATTGATCCATGTTCTCATTCTGTTTACGCCAAATTCTGACTCTACCATCTGAATGTCTTAACAGAAATCGAGTCTCATCAGACCAGGCAACATTTTTCCAGTCTTCAACTGTCCAATTTTGGTGAGCTCTTGCAAATTGTAGCCTCTTTTTCCTATTTGTAGTGGAGATGAGTGGTACCCGGTGGGGTCTTCTGCTGTTGTAGCCCATCCGCCTCAAGGTTGTGCGTGTTGTGGCTTCACAAATGCTTTGCTGCATACCTCGGTTGTAACGAGTGGTTATTTCAGGCAAAGTTGCTCTTCTATCAGCTTGAATCAGTCGGCCCATTCTCCTCTGACCTCTAGCATCAGCAAGGCATTTTCGCCCACAGGACTGCCGCATACTGGATGTTTTTCCCTTTTCACACCATTCTTTGTAAACCCTAGAAATGGCTGTGCGCGAAAATCCCAGTAACTGAGCAGATTGTGAAATACTCAGACCGGCCCGTCTGGCACCAACAACCATGCCACGCTCAAAATTGCTTAAATCACCTTTCTTTCACATTCTGACATTCAGTTTGGAGTTCAGGAGATTGTCTTGACCAGGACCACACCCCTAAATGCATTGAAGCAACTGCCATGTGATTGGTTGATTAGATAATTGCATTAGTGAGAAATTGAACAGGTGTTCCTAATAATCCTTTAGGTGAGTGTATTTTGTAATGTATTCCAATACATCACATAAAAAAGAAAAGTATAATTCAGAATACAAGAATTATTTTAGAATACATGTTTATAAAGGCAAAGCACAATTGGACATTTTATGTGTGATATGCCAATATTATCATATCTGAACCGCTACATCTCCACTATTAACATCTAAGTGAGTCTAAATGACCAGCTATATATATGTCAGCAAATTTCATGATTTGAGCACTAACTCGATTTCTTTCAATTAAATGTGGAGTTGGATGCTGATGTTTTTCTTTATGGAAAACAGAAGGCAAACAGAAGGCAGTTTGTGGTCAACTACAATATTTTGTTCACTTTCCAAAAAGAAAAATGCTGCCTGTACCTCCAGGACCCAAAAGTAAAGAGTAAATCTAGCAAATAATTTATATTTTACATTTTTAGATTATTTAGAGTAAATGTACAACATTATGCTTTGTGTTATCTTACCCTGATATTAGTTTAAATAAATTTAATTACGACTGCTGCAATGGGGTTTCTAATACAGCTGCTGAGGGAGTGACAGTAGAGGCTCATGCATACTCACAGAGAAGTTCTTCTTCATTCTTCATTCATTACCGAAATTTTTTTGAAACAGCTGAGCAACGGTATACTGTTCGTGAACATTCAGACACCAGCCATGCTCCTTGGGGAGGCGTTTAGAAGAGCATTTAAATATGAGGATGCTCAAGACTTCGTACATGTAATACCT
Organism: Xyrauchen texanus; assembly: GCF_025860055.1. NCBI lineage: Eukaryota > Metazoa > Chordata > Actinopteri > Cypriniformes > Catostomidae > Xyrauchen > Xyrauchen texanus. Next base: position 7,922,992 of record NC_068291.1, on the reverse strand, counting down.
TAACTAATGTGACATTAAAATGTGTTATCAATGACTATGTGCCTAAATCTATGAGTAGAAATCACATAAGAAGCCATTTAACCACTGATGATTACAATTAATATATATACAGTAAATGTGTTATTTGCCATTGTGACAGCGTGGAGGGCGGGGCCCTCAGAGAGGGATAAGGGCCGACTGGAAGCTGCAGTGCGAGAGAGAGATTTAAGGGCAGCTGTCCGACACCTGTGTGTGTTTGTCTTTTGTTTAGTTCTTCATTAAACTATTATTTATATAGTCAAGCCGGTTCTCACCTCCTCCTTTCCATTAATCCATTTACCCTGGTGCCGAAATCCGGGAAGGAGGAGGAATGCGCCGTAGTAGAGTCCTCGCCACTACCATCCACCCCAACGGAGCAGCCGCAGACATCTGCTGGAGGATGGAGGAGCCCGACCGCCTGGAAGCGGAGGAATGGAAGCTGACTGGAGAAGTTACCGCTGCCAGGGGCGGGGGAGACCCCTACCATCCACCAAAAACGCGGCAGGCATTCCATCTGCCAGGGGCCTGAGGTCTGTCTCCGATCTGTCTGGGGAGGTGCGGCTGTCGTCCATTAGAGGGTGGAGGAGTGGCCGAGGACCAAGCTACGGCGTATCGGAGAACCGGCGACTAGGTTTTTTTTTTCTCTCTCTCCTCTCTCTCTTCCACTGCCGCTTTGTGTTGGCCTTTCCCTCTCTTTTTAAAACGTTTTGTTAATTTGGCACGATCGCTATTATGGCGTGTAGCGCACACTTTTTTTTTTTTTCCTCTCCTTGTCCCCTCCCTCATCCAGGTAGACAGGGATGACCTGCTGGCAGACGGTGCGGAAGGCACGCCCCTCACCAGGCAAAGATGGGGGGATGTATGTAATGCCGGGGGCTCCCCAGCCTGAGAGAACGAGGGAGGAAGAGGGTCGTGATCCCAAACACCCGGACCCTAATCAGGCTAATCAAGCCTCAGAGAGGGTTAAGGGCCAACTGGAAGCTGCAGTGCGACAGAGAGAGAGATTTACGGACAGCTTTTTAAGTTAAGTTCCTTATTAAAATATTATTTATATCTTTAAGCTGGTTCTTGCCTCCTCCTTTCCATTAATCCCTTTACAGCCATGTTTACATTTTGCATTCATGGCAATAATGCGCTTACACAATATATTTGAACTTAATCAGAGGTGGGTAGAGTAGCCAAAAACTGTACTCAAGTAAAAGTACAATTACTTCAAAAACACAATTACTCAAGTAGAAGTAAAAGTACTAACATAAATAATTACTTGAGTAAGAAAGTATCCAATTAAAAGAGTACTCAAGTAGTGAGTAACTCGTTAATTTCACAAATTACATAATAAACGTTAACTCCCCTATATTCCATTACATAATACACATTGAACATGTACTACAGAATTATTATTATTATTATGAATGGATCATTCACCATCATGTTGTTCCAAACCCATATGACTTTCTTTCTTCCATACAACACAATAAGGAGATATTAGACAGAATGTTTGCTTGAGTCACTATTTACTTTCAGTGAGTGTTTTATATATATATATATATATATGTATATTGAAAGTGAATGGTGACTGAGACTGTCAGTCCCTAACATTCTGTCTAACATACTTTGTGTTCCACATAAGACAAAGCCTCACACTGGGTTGGAACAACATGAGGGTAGATAAATTATGACAGAATATTAAATTATGGCTGATCTATCACTTTAAAGAGATAGCTTACCCAAAAATTTTAATTCTCTCATCATTTACTCACACTTAGGGGCGGATATAGAAAGATATTTATGGGGTGGTGAGAGGGGGGCAGGAATTTTTGAGGGGTGGCAACATATGGCAGACTTATATATACTTAATTTAAACACGTTTATCACAGTTTGATGAGAAATAGTATGTACACACTAAAAAAGGGCACAGGCTGCCATTTACAAACTCATACAGACAAACTTAATCTCATGCAATCAATGTCTTGCATCTGTTTTCATTTGAAACAGTTCATATTAGGAATAAGTGACCATACAATGTGATCTCACTTCTATAGGAGATAGAAGTATGATTGAAGTAAGGGCATTATTACCGGAAAGGCATTAAGGTAAGACACAGGTGATGACAGGCAGATGTGTGAGAGGGGAAGCAAACGCACGCAGCATTTGTACAAGAAGAAAATATACAAAGACAAACTTACACATGAAGATCTATGGACTGAGCTGTACTAAAGTGAGCATAAATACACTGTGGAAATAAATAGGTCATGGCACTCAAACGAGGTACTGGACATCGCTTTAATTGTTTACTCAGAACACAAATTTTTCCAAACTGATCAGTCTCTTGCCGCTCTGGCGCCATCTCGTGCTGCATTCAGTGCAGTCGGACATTGGATATTTGCGCTCGTAAATTGTCAAATTGGCCATAACTTTTAATTCTTTGCTGCCAAATGGGGTAGCAGCAGGGGTGGCAAGGTATTCTTTTAGTGTGGCATTTGCCAACCTATGCCACCCTGGTAGATCCACCCCTGCTCACCCTCATGCCATCCCAGATGTGTTTGACTTTCTTTCTCCTGCAGAACAAAAATTATGTTTTTTAGAAGAATATTTTAGCTCTGTAGTTCAACATTTTGGTGCTCCAAAAAGCACATAAAGGCAGTATAAAAGTAATCCATAATACTCCAGTGGTTTAATCCATGTCTTCAGAAGTGATATGATAGTTGTGGGTGAGAAACAGATCAATATTTGTCATATTTGCTAGACAGCAGGGGCAATATGCAGAAAAGAATGTGAATCACCAAAAACACAAGAAGAATGTGAAATTGATCTGTTTCTCTGTTTCTCATCCACACCTATCACATCACTTCTGAAAATACTCATTTAACCACTAGAGTCTTATGGATTATGTTTATGCTGACTTGTGTTTGTTTGTTTAGCTTTAAAATGTTGCCACCAGAGTGTGTGAGCGGAGTGGAGCGGCAACAATTTCCCCTCCGCTCTCAAAGCATTCTTTAATCACTCCGCTCCAGCTCCACTCTGGGTTGTCCATTTCCTGCTCCTCACTCACTCCGCGCTCCTGGATTAGAGAAACCCCGCTCCGTGTTCACTCCATGGCAAAATTAGCGCCTAACTACATTGCATTGTATGGACCTACAGAGCTGAGAAATTCTTCTAAAAATCTTAATTTAAGTTCAGCAGAAGAAAGAAAGTCATACACATCTGGGGTTGCATGAGGGTGAATAAATAATGAGAATTGTAATTTTTGGGTGAACTATCCCTTTAAGGGCTTTTGTCAGATCTAAATGAATTTGTCAATAAGAAGAGAGGTTTGGAAACATTTCTAGTAATTATTACAGTGAAAACGTGAAAATGTCCCACAAGGACATTATATATAATGCTGAAATATAATGCCTTCTTTTGCTATTTCATAGCTTTTAAAGTCCTGTGTGGATTCTTATTTCAGTGTACAGGTGAAACTCGAAAAATTAGAATATCGTGCAAAAGTTCATTAATTTCAGTAATTCAACTTAAAAGGTGAAACTAATATATTATATAGACTCATTACAAGCAAAGTAAGATATTTCAATCCTTTATTTGATATAATTTTTATGATTATGGCTTACAGCTTATGAAAACCCCAAATTCAGAATCTCAGAAAATTAGAATATTGTGAAAAGGTTCAGTATTGTCGGCTCAAAGTGTCACACTCTAATCAGCTAATTAATCCAAAACACCTGCAAAGGGTTCCTGAGCCTTTAAATGGTCTCTCAGTCTGGTTCAGTTGAATTCACAATCATGGGGAAGACTGCTGACCTGACAGTTGTGCAGAAAACATTTGGTTACGTATGTAACCTCCGTTCCCCGAGGGAGGGAACGACACGTTGTGTCGGAGAAGCGACACTAGGGGTCTCTCTTGAGCGCCGATATTCACCTCTGACCTATTGAAAAGGGCCAATGAGAGTTGGCAGTCAGTATTTGCATACCACGCCCCCGCATACGGGTATTTAAGCGGGGCAAATACGGAAGTTTAGTCAGGATTTTTCTGAGGAGCCGGAAATGGTCCGGCCACAGCAGTGGCTCGGTTCAGCGACATGGCGGAGGAAAGACACAACGTGTCGTTCCCTCCCTCGGGGAACGGAGGTTACATACGTAACCAAATGTTCCCCTTCTGTTGCTCTCTCCACGTTGTGTCGGAGAAGCGACACTAGGGGACCCATTCCAATCTTGCCATGCGCTGAACCGTGTACATGAACCGCCGATACAGAGGTGGGCAGGGATTTCATCCAGTGCCGCGCGTCGTCTGTACCTGGCTGCACGTACCCTTCCCCAATGCCCCATAAGAACATCGGAATCCTTCTAGTTACCCTGGGAGGGGAACAAGGCGATGTTTGCCAACATGGGAACGGGCCAGCCTGGCTGGGCCTCTTTTCTCTCTATGTTTCTCGCATAGAGCAATCACGGCCGGGGCCCTTACCTGCATATAGGGAAGGGGGTCTTACCCAGACCCTGCGGAGACCACACCTGCCCTTTTTCTTGGGGAGGAAAAGTGGTAGACACGTCACACGGCCGTCTTAGGGCTCGTGTGGAAAGTATGGTGCGGTGGTAGATCCAGCCTCGAAAGGGGGGAGTTGCTACAGCACGGCGACCGGGGCAGCTGTAACTGCCTAAGGGAGACATGGGAATCCGCTCGTAAGGGGACAGAACCGTGGAATTACACACAGGGGGAGTCCGAGCAGGAGGCCTTACCTGTGGAGAACCTATACCAGTACAGGGTAGCCATCAGGGTACCCGCAGTGGCTTAGGTCGGCAAGTTCCTCCGCTGAACCACGGACCCGGAGGGCTGGGGAGGAATCGACCAGGGTCCCGACTCGGAGTGGGGCGCCCTGGGAAGAAGGCGCACTACTTTACTTTGACGTCAGGAAACGCAACCGACGCAACCGACTCAACGCGAAGGTGTTGGGTGTTGCCCAACCCGCAGCTCTACAGATGTCTGCTAGGGAGCTGCTCACTCAACAAGGGGTGTTGCGTCTCGGACCCGCAAGGGTAGGGGCACGGCCTGGGTGTGATAAGCCAGTGTGATGGCATCGACAACCCAGTGGGCGAGCCTCTGTTTGGAGACGGCATTCCCTTTCTGCCGTCCCCCAAAGTAGACAAAGAGCTGCTCAGAGCGTCTGGTACTCTGTGTGCGGTCCAGGTAAATGCGCAGGGCGCGCACTGGACATAGCAACGAAAGGGCTGGGTCTGCCTCCTCCCGGGGCAGCGCTTGCAGGTTCACTACCTGATCTCGGAAGGGTGTGGTAGGAACCTTGGGCACATAGCCCGGTCGTGGTCTTAGGATCACAGACGTATCTGCCGGACCGAACTCCAGGCAAGTGTTGCTGACAGAGAACGCTTGCAGGTCCCCGACCCTCTTGATAGAGGTGAGCGCGATCAGCAGGGCCGTCTTAAGAGAGACGGCCCTGAGTCCAATTGATTCAAGCGGCTCGAAGGGAGGTCTCTGGAGTCCTGCCAAGACTACCGAGAGATCCCAGGAGGGAACTAGGCCTGGCCAGGAGGGATTCAACCTCCGGGCGCCTCTCAGGAACCTGAGGATCAGGTCGTGCTTACCCAAAGACTTGCCGTCTACAGGATCGTGGTGGGCGGCAATGGTGGCAACATACACCTTGAGGGTGGATGGGGACAGCCTCCTGTCCAGTCTCTCCTGTAGGAACCAGAGCACTGAATTGATCGCGCATCTCTGCGGGTCTTCACGAACAAGCGCCACTTTAGGGCATAAAGGGAATACAATCAACCAAGCCTGAGGTAGAGGGGGCTCAGGCTTGGTTGATTGTATTCACAACGGTCGCCGGTAAGCTGGCTAGCTCTTCCACATCCCGTCCAGGGACCAGACGTGGAGGTTCCAGAGGTCTGGGCATGGGTGCCAGAGCGTGCCCCATCCCTGAGAGAGGAGGTCCTTTCTCAGGGGAATTCGCCAGGGAGGAGCTGTCGCGAGAAGTCTGAGTTCCGAGAACCAAGTCCGAGTGGGCCAGTAGGGGGCCACTAACGTGACTTGCTCCTCGTCCTCCCTGACCTTGCACAGCACTGGTGCAAGAAGGCTCACTGGGGGAAATGCGTACTTGCGCAGCCCCGAGGGCCAGCTGTGTGCCAGCCGCCTGTCCCGAGGGGAGCCTCTGTTAGGGCGCACCAGAGCCGGGCAGTGAGAGGTTTCCTGGGAGGCAAACAGGTCTACCTGGGCCTTGCCAAACCATTCCCAAATCAGCTGGACCGACTGGGGTGAAGCCTCCACTCCGCCGGGCAGGCGTTGTCATGATAGCGCGTCCGCTACGACGCTGAGCTTGCCGGGATGCGAGCTTGAGTCGCTGCTGGCTCCATAGGAGGAGAAGGTGGGCGAAGTTGTGACATGTGGCGGAGCGCACGCCTTGGCGATTTATGTACGCCACCACCGTGGTGCTGTCCGATCTCACGAGGACATGTTTGTCCCGAACTAACGGGAGGAACTTCCTGAGAGCAAGAAGGATGGTCAGCAACTCCAGGCAATTGATGTGCCAACGCAGCGGGCCCCTTTCCAACGGCCCGCTGCTGCGTGCTCTCTGCACACGGCACCCCACCTGGACCGGAGGCGTCGGTTGTGACCAGAACGCGTCGGGACACCTGCTGCAGGGGCATTCCTGCCCGTAAAAAGCAGAGGTCTGTCCAGGGTCGGAGTGTTTTGAGGCAGGCGGGGTGATCCTTACCCGACGCGTGCCGTGGTGCCATGCTTGTCTCGGACTCGAAGTCTGGAGCCAGTGCTGGAGTGGTCTCATATGCATCGACTCCAGCGGCGCGACCGCCGCGGAGGACGCCATATGCCCCAGGAGCCTCTGGAAAAGTTTTAGAGGGACCGCTGAGCCTGGCTTGAAGGAAGCGAGGCAGTCCAGCACCGACTGAGCATGCTCGCTCGTGAGACATGCTGTCATTGAGACTGAGTCTAACTCCAACCCGAGAAAAGAGATGCTCTGAGCCGGAGTGAGCTTGCTCTTTTCCCAGTTGACCTGAAGCCCCGAACGGCTGAGGTGCCGGAGCACCTGGTCTCTGTGTGTGCATAGTAACTCTCGAGAGTGCGCTAGGATGAGCCAGTCGTCGAGGTAATTGAGAATGCGGATGCCGGCTACTCAGAAGCGGGCAAGGGCCGCCTCTGCAACCTTCGTGAAGACGCGAGGGGACAGAGACAGGCCAAAGGGGAGGACTTTGTACTGAAACGCCTGGCCGTCGAACGCGAACCGTAAGAAGGGTCATGGCAGAATTGAGATGTGGAAGTACGTGTCCTTCAGGTCTACCGCTGCGAATCAATCTAGATGCTGAACGCCAGCCAGAATATTTCTCTGCGTGAGCATTTTGAACGGGAGTTTTAACAAGGCCCGCATTGAAAACTCGCGAGGTCCAGGATTGGTCGTGAAGTCCGCCTTTCTTGGGTACAATGAAGTAAGGGCTGTAGAAACCCTTCCTCATTTCGGTTGGAGGGACGGGCTCCACCGCGCTCTTGGCTAAGAGGGTCGCGATTTCGCGCGCAGGGAACTGGCATGCTCGCCGTGTACTGCGGAAAGCGGATGCCCCTGAAGGGGGCGGAGCCGGGCAAACTGAATTGCGTGAATCGAAGTCGAATGGTCCGTGCAGCCAGCATGATGCGTTGGGAAGCGAAAGCCACGCTTCCCAGCTCTGCGCTTAGGGGCACCAAAGGGACGAGTATTTTGGACGTACCCGGCGGGCCTCGCGAGCGGGCGGAACAGGTAGTGCAGCGTCGGGTGGCTTCGTTGCGGCCTGAGGCTGAGGTGCTGAGAATAGACTCAAAGCACTTACCTTGCTCACGCGACCCGGCAGGGGCGGGTTCGTGACTGAGGAGGAGGTCTGATGCTGGCGTCCTTTGGACTCGTCTGAACCGGCCGGCCGGGGGACAGTCGTGGGCAGGTGGAAGGCGGGATCGCCGCGTCCGGTGTACCGGGACTGTCGTAATCTGAAAGCAGATTGCCGTGAGAACGGCATTTGCGAGCCAGGTGACCCAGAGGCAAAGGAAATAGCTCTTTTATTGAGAATGTGGGTACCACAGCCCCCGTCAGGGGGTGTGGGAAATGAAAAAACAAAGGATTCTCCTCTCGGCCCTCCGCCGGGGGACGGATCGGTCTTACCACCTCTGGAGCTAAAGTCTTCGGCTCTGGGTCGGCTGTCTCAGGAACGCTTGTGAGCCTTCCGGGTCCTAGAGGGGGTTCATGAGACAGGGGGCGTGCGCCGCCTGCGGGGTGCTCGACGCTGGGGCTGAGAGCTGGGCCCGGGTTGAGGCGGAGCAGGAGGTGGTTTCTTCGCAGGGGGACACCCTCGGCGGGCAGACGGGGCGGGGCCCATAGCGGCAGGTCTGCGGCGGGGCATGATGTGACTGATGGCCTCCGTCTGCTTCTTCACCGTGGAGAACTGTTGGGCGAAGTCCTCGACGGTGTCACCGAAAAGGCCAATGTGGGAGACAGGTGCGTCCAGGAAGCGGTTCTTATCAGCCTCACGCATCTCGACCAGGTTGAGCCAAAGATGGCGTTCCTGGACCACTAGGGTGGCCATCGTCTGTCCGTGTGCCTGCGCTGTGGCCTTCGTCGCTCTCAGGGCGAGGTCGGTCGCTGAGCGCAGTTCCTGCAGCACATCAGGATCAGGTCCACCCCGTGCATGTTTCTGAGAGCTTTGGCCTGCTGGACTTGCAGGAGGGCCATCGCATGCAGGGCGGAGGCAGCGCGTCCAGCCGCACTGTAGGCCTTCGCGTTGAGCGAGGATGTTGTCCTACAGGGCTTGGATGGGAGTACGGGGCGACCACGCCAGGAGGTAGGGCTACCGGGGCATAGATGGTACGCAACCGCCCTATCGACCTGGGGAATCGCGCCGTATCCGTGGCGCTCTCCGCCGTCGAGGGTGGAGAGAGTGGAGCGGGTGGCACCTAGATGAGCAGAGAGCGGGGCTCTCCACGTAGACGTCAGCTCATCATGCACCTCCGGGAAAAACGGGATGGGGGGGTGCGAGGCCGCGAACGGCGTGCTGCCCCCAGGAACCAATCATCCAACCGCGAAGGCTTTGGGGAGGACAGAGGGTTCCAGTCCAACCCCACGTTCGCGGCGGCCCGGGAAAGCATGTCGGACATCTGAGCGTCGGCCTCAGCCTGGGCCTGCTGGCCCGAAGGCGGCGGTCCAGGGGAGTCCTCGGCATCAGACACCGCACTCTCCGATGCAGCGGCGAGCTCATCTGCTTCGGACTCGGGAGGATAGACGGCCAGGCCGTGAGGCGAGCCGCTATCGCCGCGAGCTTGGACGGGGACCAGCGAGCGTGACGCTCCCAAATCGCCCCCAGCGCCAACCGCATCATCCTCAATCCCGTGGGAAGAAGGAGCAATTACGGGGTGCAGCTGGGGTGGCTTGTCTTCTGTTGAAAGCAAGCCGCAACCGCAACGTGGTCATGGTCATGTTCTCGCAGTGAGAACATGAACCATCCACAAACGCCGCCTCGGTGTGATCGCGGCCCAAACACACGAAGCAGAGGCTTCTACCGCATCCAGGAACGACACAGGGGCGGAAGGGCATCTTGAAAAAGACGCGTCCTGAAAAGACATTCAACGCCGCTGTGTTTGCTCTTTTAGAGAAATTTGCTCTTTTAGGGAAATTTGCTCTTTTAATACACAGTGTGTGTGTGTGTGTCTGCGCTGTCCAAGCTCTCAGGGGCAACAATGCACGCCGTACAAAGTAGGAGAAAGCCGCTGTTGTGCGCCGTCAAATCCAACAGCAGGCAAATCGTCAGAGAAACGGGAACGTTCAGGCTTCTGTATTCTAGCAGCAGACTGCAAACAGACCATCGGCTCCGAAAAAATTTTCTGACTAAACTTCCATATTTGCCCCGCTTAAATACCCGTATGCAAATACTGACTGCCAACTCTCATTGGCCCTTTTCAATAGGTCAGAGGTGAATATCGGCTCTCAAGAGAGACCCCTAGTGTCGCTTCTCCGACACAACGTGGAGAGAGCGACAGAAGGGGAACCATCATTGACACCCTCCACAAGGAGGGAAAGCCTCAAAAGGTAATTGCAGAAGAAGTTGGATGTTCTCAAAGTGCTGTATCAAAGCACATTAATAGAAAGTTTAGTGGAAGGGAAAAGTGTGGAAGAAAAAGGTGCACAAGCAGCAGGGATGACCGTAGCCTGGAGAGGATTGTCAGGAAAAGGCCATTCAAATGTGTGGGGGAGCTTCGCAAGGAGTGGACTGAGGCTTCAAATGTCGTATTCCTCTTGTCAAGCCGCTCCTGAACAACAAACAATGTCAGAAGCGTCTTACCTGGGCTAAAGAAAAAAAGAACTGGTCTGTTGCTCAGTGGTCCAAAGTCCTCTTTTCTGATTAGAGCAAATTTTGCATCTCATTTGGAAACCAAGGTCCCAGAGTCTGGAGGAAGAATGGAGAGGCACACAATCTAAGATGCTTGAAGTCCAGTGTGAAGTTTCCACAGTCTGTGTTGGTTTGGGGAGCCATGTCATCGGCTGGTGTTGGTCCACTGTGCTTTATTAAGTCCAGAGTCAACGCAGCCATCTACCGGGACATTTTAGAGCACTTCATGCTTCCTTCAGCAGACAAGCTTTATGGAGATGCTGACTTCATTTTCCAGCAGGACTTGGCACCTGCTCACAGGTGTCTTCCATAACACCTCAGGATTTAAAATCCTTTTTTTTTATTGATTTCATGTAATATTCTAATTTTCTGAGATTCTGAATTTGGGGTTTTCATAAGCTGTAAGCCATAATCATAAAAATAAAATCAAATAAAGGCTTGAAATATCTTACTTTGCTTGTAATGAGTCTATATAATATATTAGTTTCACCTTTTAAGTTGAATTACTGAAATTAATTAACTTTTGCACGATATTCTAATTTTTCGAGTTTCACCTGTAGTTACAGTTTTCAGTGTCGTAAGTATTTAGATTGTTAGTTCTGTACAGCAGTACAGCCGCTATCTAAATGCACCAACTCCGACACTCACTGTGTCTCAAACCGCCCCCTATCCACTATATAGTGTACTATTTCGAGTTTTTGCTATTTTGTAGGAGTGTCTGAATTCTGAGTGAGCCACTCGTTCCCTACTTTTGTCCAGTCATTCTAACCCACAATGCACTTTAATTTCAAGAGTACATTTCAAGTACACTCGATGACGGGTAATTTCCCACAATCCACCATGGGGAAGATGTACGAGCTAGGAGTTTACTGCTTCCTTCACTCCTGCAATGTTTTATTTAATGCTGAATGTAGTAAATTACTTTTTACTCTTTACTGGATTAAAATAACATAGTAACATATAGAGAGACAAAACATACAGATACATTTTAAAATTTACTCTTTATTTGATCAGATGTGTTTAATCTTTATATTAACACACATGTAATATATAAAATATATAAAAAATGACAAACAGAATGAAGATTTATTGTATTAATATATTATTTAATAAGAATAACAAGTATTTAAAAATGTCATATGTGATGTTTCTGCACCAGCCCCAGTGCTCCGAATTTACTCATTTCGTTCATATAGAACAGAGATATAGTGCACTAACTGCCATTCACTCTATAGGAAATAGTGAATAAGTGAACGATTGCGGTCACAGCCACACTCGTCGCCACGATCGCCTTGTGCACATCACACGCGTGCATAAATGCATAAATACTGCATATGAATTGCGGGACAAAGCACATTGATATATTGCTGCACTGATTTAAAAATGTACACTTAAAAACTGATGTCATAAGAGCCCAGTTGCAGAATCATCCTGAAAATTACATCTCATTACACAGAAAAGCCCACGTTAGAATTTGAGGCAAAACTTATCTCAGCGTGCTGCCTTAAGTTGGAGCTGTGACTTTAACCTTGAAATGTCTTGGTGTTAAAAGAAGGCATTGCATGACAAAACTATTCTTTTTTTCACTGTGTGGAGCGAAGAAAGTGTTTCACTTTGAAGAGTTTGATGCTGCTGCACTGATGACTCCGCTTGAGTGACAGTCTCATCACTAAAGTAGGAGCGTCTCATCGCATGCAGCTGTGAACTTCCGCTCTCTTATAAGTCCCATTCAGTAATCTCTCAATAAATTACACATTCATTCAAATTAAACCCAGTAATGTACCGACAGAAACACCACACATTGTAAAGAAGTAAAAGTTAAAAAAAAAATCATTAGAAATTTACTTGAGTGAGAGTAAAAAGTACCCACTTTTAAACCTACTCTAAAAGTAAAATTTTCCCCAAAATGCTCAAGTAAATGTAACGATTTACTACCCACCTCTGAACATAATATTTGCTGGTTACACTCTGCTATTGTAAAGTATGATGACACTGATACTACTGTAAAGACGAGTGTTTAAAAGAGTGTTAACGGTCAGCATACAGATGATAGAATGAAAAGAGGCATATCTCACTTTGGGTAGATGTGTGAATGGCTTTCGGCTGCAGATGAAACATGAATGAAACAACATATCAACAAAGTGCATGGGCACTTAAGAGTATTTTAGTAGATTTGATCACTTTTGCAGACTAATTAAACAAAACAAAAAAAATGACATGACATGTTCTTGGAAAATGTCTCTACATGAACAAATCGTACAGATGTAGGTCAGTTTGCTAATAAACTCCAGGCACACACACAAATTACATGGACCACTGGCAGTATGAAGATGTTTAGCAGCCAATACAAAGTTTTCCTGAAAGTGTGCACTGGCGAGCTGTTACAAACCATCGATATAAACTTAAAAAAATACCTTCATTTTGGCCAGATTTTGTTCAAAATAATGTCACACCTTAAAGGATTAGTTCACCCAAAAATGAAAATTCTCTCATCATTTACTCACCGTCATGCCATCCCAGATGTTCTTCGGTAGAACACATTTGAAGAAAAATAGAAAATATCTTTGCTCAGTAGGTCCTTAAAATGCTTGTGGATGGTGATTAGAGAGTTGTAGCTCCAAAAATAACAGACAGTCAGCTAAATTAATGTCTTCTAAAGCAAAATTAATGCTTTTGGTGTGAAAAAAGATCAACGTTTAAGTACTTTTTAACAATAAATCATTGCTTCCATCAGCAGCAGTAAGCCTGCATGAAGTAATCGTGTTGGCATGTTCAAACCGAGAACAAATGCACATGCGATACCCGGAAGAGCAGTGCTGTTTACAACTGAGTAGGTGGAATGCTGTACAGTCACTTTGTTGGTTTTGGTTTAAATCTGTATCTGTTTGTTTACTCACAATTGTGAGTTTGTGTGCTCATTCCGAATGTCTTAACTAAGAGAAAAACATGAGATTACGTCCATAATATGTCGACCAGAATACGTCATACTGCGCATACTGCTGCTGATCGGAAGTGATGATTTATGGTTAAAAATTACTTAAATATAGATTTTTCGCACAAAAACAGTCATTTTGCTTTAGAAGACATTAGTTTAATCAGTGAAGTCTTATGGATGACGTTTAAGCTCAATGTCTGTGATTTTTGGAGCTTCAAAAGGACAGATCATCTTTCACTTGCATTTTAACATTTTCACATGTGATTTTCTACTGTACTGATGAGTTCTCTAACGTGTGCTGTAATAAAAAATATATTTCCCCTTCTGTCGCTCTCTCCACGTTGTGTCGGAGAAGCGACACTAGGGGTCTCTCTTGAGCGCCGATATATACCTCTGTTCTTTGAAAAAAGGCCAGCGGCGTTGAACGTCCTTTTAAGGACGCGTCTTTATAAAGATGCCTTTCCGCCCCTGTGTTGTTCCTGGATGCAGTAGAGTGCTCTCCGCTTCAGAAGGCCACAGGAGTTGTCTCATGAGTCTGGTTAGCGATGACACCGAGGCTGCATTTGTGGATGACAATGTTGCGGTCAACCGAAAGCAAGCCACTCCAGCCGCCCCCCCGCGTTGCTCCTTCCCACGGGATTGAGGACGATGCGGTTGGCGATGGAGGCGATTTGGGGATGGCAGCGAGTGCAGCTCCGCCGGGTACGCCCCCTCAGACCACCCGCCCCCCGACATGCTCGTTGACTCCCGTCCGTGCTCAAGGCAACAGCGGCTCGCCTTACAGCCAGTCTGCCTATCTTCTTGAGACCGAAGTGGATGAGCTCGCCGCTGCATCAGAGAGCGCGGTATCTGGCGCTGAGGACTCCCCTGGGCTGCCGCTTTCGGGCCTGCACGGCCAGGCTGAGGCCGACGTGCAGATGACCGACATGCTTTCCCGAGCCACCGCTAGTGTGGGCTTGGATTGGAACCCTCCATACTCCCCACAGCCATCACGGCTGGACGACTGGTTCCTGGGGTCCGGGCGCCGCTCACAGCCTCACCCCCCCGGTCCCGTTTTTCCCGAAGGTACATGATGAGCTGACGTCATCGTGGAGAGCACCCCTCTCACACCGCCACCTGCTCATCCACTCTCGCCACCCTCGACGGCTGAACGCGCCACGGATACACGGCGATGCCCCAGGTGGATAGGGCAGTTGCGCTCCACTTATGCCCCGGAAACCCTACCACCTGGCGGGGCCGCCCTGTTCTCCCCTCCCGGCCCTGTAGAGCAACATCCTCGCTGACCGCGAAGGCCTACAGCGCCGCTGGATGCGCTGCTTCCACCCTGCATGCCATGGCTCTCCTGCAAGTCCACCTGGCCAAGGCACTCAGAAACATGCACAGGGGTGGCCCTGATCCCGACATGCTGCAGGAACTGTGCTCAGCGACCGACCTTGCCCTGAGAGCGGCGAAGGTCACAGCGCAGGCGCTCGCGCAGGCGATGGCCACGCTCGTGGTCCAGGAACGTCAACTGTGGCTGAACCTGGTCGAGATGCGTGAAGCCGACAAGACTCGCTTCCTCAACACCCCTGTCTCCCAGTTTGGCCTCTTCTGCGACACCGACAGCAGTTCTCCACGGTGAAGAAGCAGACGGAGGCCATCTCACACATCATGCCCCGCCGCAAACCTGCCACCCAGGGCTGTGCCCCGTCTGCTCGCCGAGGGTGTCCCCCTGCGGCTAGGAAACCTGCTGCTCCGCCTCACATGTGATTGAGGAGAATGAGATGGGAGGAGAATCTTGTGTTTTTTCATTTGCCGCACCCCCTAACAAGGGCTGCGGTACCCAAATTCTCAAATTCTCAAATGCCTTTCTCACTGCACTTTGCTTCCAGATCTCTTCCTGAACGTGGTACCCCCGCCCTCAGCCCCACGACTGTTCCCCGGCCGGCCGGTTCAGACGAGTCCAGAGGATGCCAACATCAGACCTCCTCCTCAGTCATGAACCCGCTGACTATGCGTGCACAGAGACCAGGTGCTCAGGCACCTCAGCCGTTTGGGGCTTCAGGTCAACTGGGAAAAGAGCAAGCTCGCGGTTCAGAGCATCTCGCGGTTCAGAGCATCTCTTTTCTCGGCATGGAGTTGGACTCAGTCTCAATGTCAGCACGTCTCTCCAACAAGCATGCACAGTCGGAGCTGAAATGCCTCGCTTCCTTCAAGCCCGGCACCATGGTCCCTTTAAAATGTTTCCAAAATCTCTTGGGGCATATGGCATCCTCCGTGGCGGCCGTGCCGCTAGGGTTGATGCATATGAGACCACTTCAGCACTGGCTTCAGAATCGAGTCCCGAGATGAGCATGACCTAGTCAGGTCAGACAGCACCACAATGGTAGCCTACATAAATCGCCACGGTTGAGTACGCTCCCACCACGTCACAGCTCGCCCGTCGTCTCCTCCTTTGGAGCCAGCAGCGACTCAAGTCACTCACATCCCCGGCAACATCCCCGGCAACCTCAATGTGATAGCGGACGCGCTGTCACGACAATGCTTGCCCAGCGGGGAGTGGAGGCTCCACTCCCAGTCGGTCCAGCTGATCTGGGACCGGTTCGGCAAGGCCCAGGTAGACCTGTTTGCCTCCCAAGAAACCTCCCACTGCGCGCTCTGGTATGCCCGGACAGAGGCTTCCCTCGGTGCTGACGCTTTGGCACACAGCTGGCCCACGGGGCTGCGCAAGTACGCATTTCCCCCAGTGAGCCTTCATGCATAGGTGCTGTGCAAGGTCAGGGAGGACGAGGAGCAAGTCACCTTGGTGGCCCCCTATTGGCCCACTCGGACTTGGTTCTCGGACCTCACGCTTCTCGCAACAGCCCCTCCCTGGCGAATCCCCCTGAGGAAGGACCTTCTTTCTCAGGGACGGGGCACGCTCTGGCACCCCCACCCAGACATCTGGAACCTCCACGTCTGGCCCTTGGACGGGATGCAGAAGATCTAGCCGGTCAACCATCGACCGTTGTAGATACTATCAACCAAGCCAGAGCCCCCTCTATCAGGCATCTTTACGCCCTAAAGTTGCACCTATTCACAAATTGGTGTTCTTCCCGGGCTGAAGACCCACAGAGGTGCGCGGTTAGGTCAGTGCTCGTGTTCCAGCTGGAAAGGAGGCTGTACCCCTCCACCCTCAATGTGTATGTCGCCACCATCGCGGCTCACCACGACACTATAGACGGCAAGTCTCTAGGTAAGCACGACTTAATTATCAGGTTCCTAAAAGGCGCCCGGAGGCTAACTCCCTCCCAGCCAAGCCTGTTCCCCTCCTGGGATCTCTCGGTGGTCCTCACGGGCCTCCAGAGACCCCCCTTCGAGCCGCTAGATTCAGCTGGACTCAGGGCCCTTTCTCTCAAAATGGCCCTGCTGATCGCGCTCGCCTCCATCAAGAGGGTCGGGGACCTGCAAGCATTCTCTGTCAGCGACACTTGCCCGGAGTTCGGTCTGGCAGAAACATACGTGATCCTAAGACCGCGACCGTCCTATGTGCCCAAGGTTCCTACCACACCCTTCAGAGATCAGGTAGTGAACCTGCAAGCGCTGCCCCGGGAGGAGGCAGACCCAGCCCTTTCATTGCTGTGTCCCGTATGTGCTTTGCATATCTATCTGGAACGCAGGCAGAGCTCTAGATGTTCTGAGCAGTTCTTTGTCTGCTTCGGGAGACAGCAGAAAGGGAACGCTGTCTCCAAACAGAGGCTCGCCCACTGGGTTGTCGATGCCATTTCACTGGGTTATCACACCCAGGCCGTGCCCCCCCCCTTGCGGGTCCGAGCTCACTCAACCAGGAGTGTTGCGTCCTCATGGGCGCTGGCCAGGGGCACCTCCCTAGCAGACATCTGCAGAGCAGCAGGGTTGGCAACACCTAATACTTTCGCGAGATTCTACAATCTCCGAATTGAGTCAGTATCTTCCCGTGTTCTCTCAGGTCCGAGCCCGTAGAACTCTGTAACACGCTGACAATCTGGCCGGGTGAATCGCTTGCGCCTAGCGCCCTTTCCCTCAGCCGAGGTAAAATAGTGCGCCTTTGTTCCCAGGAGACCCCATCTTCGGATCCCTGGTTGATTCCTCCCTAGCACTTTTGGGTCTGCAGTTCAGCGGAGGAACTCGCCAACCCAAGCCTCTATGGGTACTCAATCTACCCTGTACTGGAATAGGTGCTCCACAGGTTAAGGCCTCCTGTTCGGACTCCCCCTGTGTGTAATTCCGCGGTACTGTCCCCTTACGAGCGGACCCCCTTGTCTCCCTTAGGCAGTCCCAGCTGCCTCGGTCGCCATGCTGTAGCTTCCCCCCTCCATGAGGCTGGATCTACCACCGCGCCAACTTTCCGACATAGGACCTAAGCGGCCATGTGATGTATTCGCCACTCTTTGCATCCCCTGCAGGGTAGGTGTGGTCTCCGCAGGGTATTCTCCCCCTGAAAGAATAGGAAATGGGGTAAGACTGTGGCAGCGGGGGCGTGGTCAAGCGCCCGTCCGGGAGAGAAAAGCGGTAAGGGCGCTCGCACCTGAGCTAAGTGATAACTAACACCTGTGTCTAATTTCAGTAACATGAGGAGAGCGGCATAAGAGGGCAGGAGCGAGAGAGCAAGAGAGAGAATTACGGACATGTCCGTCATGTGTGTTTGTTTATGTGTTTTTGAGTTTCTCATTAAAATATAATTTATGTTGACAAGCCGGTTCTCGCCTCCTCCTTGCCCATCCTTCAACTGTGTTACAGTGGTACCGAAACCCGGGATTATTTTATTTTTTTGGTTATGTGATGGAACCAAGTCGCCCCATAGAGTCCTCCCAGCTGGCGGAAATCCTCCAGTCCCTCGCTAATCTCCAACAGGGCCACCAACAAACCCTGCTTGAGCTCCGGCAGGATCAAGATCGGCGGTTCTTCGAGGTCATGCGGGCTCAGGCAGAGGACCGACTCGCTATCCGGAGCCTCCTCAGCCAGGAGGCTGCGTCAGCCCCAGCCGCGACCCCGGACACCCACGCTACGCTGCCCCCGCCCATGTTACAGAAGATGGGGGTGGCAGATGATCCTGAGGCCTTCCTCGACCTCTTTGAGAGGACGGCTGAAATCTGGGGCTGGCCGCCTGAACAATGGGCAGCCAGGCTAATTCCTCTCCTGTCCGGGGAAGCACAGCTCGCGGCACAACAACTGCCAGCGACGAGCCTCCTGGCTTATTCTGACCTGAAGAGGGCCATTCTGCAGCGGGTTGGTCGGAGCCCGGAAGAGAATCGCCAGCTCTTCCGGAGCATGAAGCTGGAGAAATCCGACCGCCCGTTTGCGTTTGTTCAACGGCTCCGGGACACTTGTCGGCGGTGGCTGCTCGCGGGGGAGTTATCGATCAGGTGGTACTGGAGCAATTTACGCAAAGACTGCCCAGGAGAACGGCGGAATGGGTCCAGTGCCACCGCCCGGCGTCGCTGGAGGCAGCTGTGCAGCTCGCGGAGGACCGCCTGGCGGCGATCCCGAGGGCAGATGAGCCCTCCCCCTCTCTCTCTCTCTCCCCTTCCCCTGTGTCTTCCCCTGTTTTCCCCCTGTTCCCTCTCGCTCTGCTCTCTCCCCAGGGCCCGTTCCTGCCCCCCGCAGGCGTGGAGGATACATCAGGCCAACTTCCCGGCCGTGGGAGAACCCGCCTAACCCTTCCCCGTCCTTCAGCCGCTCTCCTCCTCAGGTGGTGGCGCCCGCCAGCACGGGTGCGGCCGTGGCGCCTGGGCCGGTCTGTTGGAGGTGCGGAGACCGGACCACTTCCGGGATCAGTGTCCACTGATGGAGGTGGGGACGGTGGTGCGGGTCTCCGATGTCCCGCAGGCTGCCCCCGGTCGGGCTGGAGCGCATCGGGTCCCGGTAAGGATCCAGGGGGTACATACCAAGCATTGATGGATACCGGCTGTAATCAGACCACCATCCACCAACGCTTGGTTCAACCCGGGCTTTGGGCACAGCTAAATGGGTGAGGGTGAGGTGTGTGCATGGGGATATTCACAAGTACCCCGTGGTGACTTTAGCAATCAAATTCGGGGAGAAAAACACAGTGTGGAGGCAGCGGTTAGTTCCGCCTCACCCATCCGCTAATCTTGGGTACTGATTGGCCGAATTTTAGAAATGTATTAGAGGGAGTTTGTGCGGATGGGTCCTGCATGAAAGTGAAAAGGTGTGTGATGTGCGATGCTTTGGCAGGGAGGCGGAGCCGGGCCGCCCTCGGCTGCTCCAAGTGACGAGGGAAGGGGCGAGGGGTCACCCCTCCTCTCAGGGAGTTCCCTGAGGGGACTTCCCCTTGGAGCAGTCGCGGGATGAAACCCTTAAACACGCCTTTGACCAAGTGAGAGTAATCGATGGTCAACAACTCCGCCGGTGTCGCCATTTCATATCCGTATTTTTCACTTATTAAAGATCGGTTATATAGAGTGACGCAGGACGCTAAAACAAAGGAGGAGGTGGCACAATTGTTGATTCCACGGAGCCGCCGGAAATGGTTTTCCAGGCGGCTCACTATAATCCTATGGCCGGTCACCTAGGGAACGGAAAACACTTTTCCGCCTAATAGCCCGTTTCTATTGGCCGGGCATTGGCGGCGACGTTCGCGAGGTGGTGTGCGGCGTGCCGCGAATGTCAGCTGGTAAACCCACCGGCCACCCCAAAAGCGCCTTTGCACCCCTTCCATTGATCGAGGTTCCCTTCGAGAGAATTGGAATGGACCTCGTCGGGCCATTAGAACGGACGCCACGCGGACATCGCTTTGTGTTAGTCCTGGTGGATTACGCAACGCGGTATCCGGAAGCAGTGCCTCTGAGCAACATCTCAGCACACAGTGTTGCCGGGCACTCTTCAAGATAATCTCCCGGGTGGGGTTCCGAAAGAAATCCTCACCGATCAAGGCACTACGCTTATGTCACGTAACACTTCGCGAACTTTACGAATTGTTGGGCATTAAGTCGATTCAAGCACTAGCGTGTACCATCCGCAGACGGATGGGCTGGTGGAACGATTTAATAAAACATTAAAAAATATGATTCGTAAATTCGTGCACGAAGACGCTTAGGAATTGGGATAAATGGCTGGACCCCTGTTATTCAGCGGTACGAGAGGTTCCGCAAGCCTCCACGGGATTTTCCCCATTTGAGCTGCTATACGGACGACGCCCACGCTGGGTCCTCGACGTCATCCGTGAAACTTGGGAGGAGGGGCCTTCCAATGCCAAAAATGAAATTCAATACGTTCTTGATCTTAGAGCAAAACTCCACACACTGGGGCAATTAACACAGGAGAATTTGCTCCAGGCTCAAGAACGCCAACGCCGGCTGTATGACAGGGGTGCTCAGCTACGGAATTTGCACCGGGAGATAAAGTACTTGTATTACTCCCAACATCGAGCTCAAAATTACTCGCCAAGTGGCAAGGACCCTTTGAGGTCACACGACCAGTAGGGGACCTCGATTATGAAGTTAAACGTACCGATAGAGGGGGCGCTACAAATATATCACCTCAACCTCCTGAAATTGTGGAGGGAAGAGGCGGCCTCTGTGACGTTGGCAACGGTAGTTCCGAGAGGGCGGAGCTCGGACCGAGGTAAACAAAGCCTGCGATCCTAACACCCCGGTTCCTTGTGGAGACCACCTCTCACCACGCCAACTCGCAGAGGTTTCCGAACTACAAAAGGAATTTGCAGACGTGTTCTCTCCTCTACCGGGCCATACAGACATCATACAACACCACATCGAGACCGAGCCGGGTGTAGTGGTACGCTGTCGCTCTTATCGCTTGCCCGAACATAAAAAGAAAATAGTTCGGAAGAATTGGACGCGATGCTGGACATGGGAGTAATAGAAGAGTCTCACAGCGATTGGTCCAGCCCAGTCGTCCTTGTTCCCAAGAGCAACGGGTCTGTACGTTTCTGTGTAGATTATAGAAAAGTCAATGCGGTGTCTAAATTTGACGCGTACCCAATGCCCCGTGTTGATGAACTGCTCGATCGGTTAGGTTCTGCTCGGTTTTATTCGACCTTGGATCTAACGAAGGGCTATTGGCAGATCCCCTTGACACCAATAGCCTTCACCACGCCGTTCGGATTACACCAATTCGTGACGCTTCCTTTCGGTTTGTTCCGGGCACCAGCCACGTTTCAGCGACTCATGGATCGGATCCTCAGACCGCATACTGCGTACGCCGCTGCTTATCTAGATGATATCATCATTTATAGCAATGATTGGCAGCGGCACTTACAACATCTAAGGGCCGTCCTGAGATCGCTGCGGCGGGCGGGGCTCACGGCAAACCCGAAAAAGTGCGCGGTTGGGCGTGTGGAGGTACGGTATCTGGGGTTCCACTTGGGTCATGGCCAGGTGCGACCCCAAATTGACAAGACCAGCGGCGATTGCGACTTGCCCTAGACCCAAGACCAAAAAGGGGGTGAGGCAGTTCCTGGGGCTGGCTGGCTATTACAGACGGTTTGTACCTAATTATTCGGATGTCACCAGCCCGCTGACTGACCTTACTAAAAAGGGGGCTCCAGATCCGGTCCAGTGGTCAGAGCAGTGCCAACAGGCGTTTACAGAGATTAAAGCTGCACTTTGTGGGGGGCCGCTTTTGCATTCACCTGACTTCTCTCTCCCTTTTGTTTTGCAGACGGACGCTTCAGACAGAGGGCTGGGGGCCGTGCTCTCACAGGTGGTGGAGGGAGAGGAATGTCCGGTGCTGTACATTAGCCGGAAGCTCTCCTTGAGGGAGACTAAGTACAGCACCGTAGAGAAGGAGTGTTTGGCCATCGAGTGGGCGGTCCTCACCCTCCGATACTACCTGCTGGGGCGGGCCTTCACCCTCTGCTCGGATCATGCCCCACTGCAGTGGCTCCACCGCATGAAAGATACTAACGCCCGGATCACCCGTTGGTATCTCGCTCTCCAGCCTTTTAAGTTCAAGGTGGTCCACAGACCGGGGGTGCAGATGGCTGCCGCTGACTTCCTCTCCAGAAATGGGGGAGTGGTAGGCAGGTCGGATGACGCCCCGGCCTGAGTCGGGCGGTGGGGGTATGTGGCAGCGGGGGCGTGGTCAAGCGCCCGTCCGGGAGAGAAAAGCGGTAAGGGCGCTCGCACCTGAGCTAAATGATAACTAACACCTGTGTCTAATTTCAGTAACATGAGGAGAGCGGCATAAGAGGGCAGGAGCGAGAGAGCAAGAGAGAGAATTACGGACATGTCCGTCATGTGTGTTTGTTTATGTGTTTTTGAGTTTCTCATTAAAATATAATTTATGTTGACAAGCCGGTTCTCGCCTCCTCCTTGCCCATCCTTCAACTGTGTTACAAAGACACCCTTCCCTTAATGCATGTAAGGGCCCCGGCCCTAGTTGCTCTATGCGAGAAACATAGAGAGAAAAGAGGCCCAGCCAGGCTTGGCCCGTTCCCAGGTTGACAAGCATCACCTTGTTCCCCTCACTAGGGTAACCAGAAGGATTCTGATGACTTTAATGGGGCATTGGGGAAGGGTACGTGCAGCCTGATACAGCTGGTTGCCTTTGCACATAGGAATACCTGCCCGCTCCTGTATCAGCAGTTCACGTACACGGCTCAGCGCATGTCATGATTGAAGTGGGACCCCTAGTGTCGCTTCTCCGATACAACGTGGAGAGAGCGACAGAAGGGGAACGTCTAGGTTACGTATGTAACCTCCATTCCCCGATGGAGGGAACGAGACGTTGTGTCTTCCCCGCCATGTCGCTGAGCCGAGCCACTGTTGTGGCCGGACCATTTCTGGCTCCTCAGAAAAATCCTGAATGAACTCCCTTATTTGCCCCGCTTAAATACCTGTATGTCCGGGGGCGGGATATGCAAATACCGTCTGCCAACTTCTCATTGGCCATTTTCATAGAACAGAGGTATATATCAGCGCTCAAGAGAGACCCCTAGTGTCGCTTCTCTGACACAACGTCTCTTTCCCTCCATCGGGGAACGGAGGTTACATACGTAACCTAGATGATATATCTTACCTTACGCTTCACAACAGATGCACTGAAGGACAGATTATATCACAGCAGGTGCACTGAAGGTCAGATTATATTTTATCAAACATATAATGTGGTTTTTAGATGTTTATAATGATTTATTATGATTGATACGATGCGATCACGAATGCGCTTGGCGGCTATGCATGCCACCACATTGTTTACATGCAATGCAATATGGGATTTTGAGTTTGTGATAGAAGCATAGAAGGTTCTAAAAGCCTAGTCCTTACACTTTCCTATCACCAGAAGTGGTTAGAATGAGTGACGGATGGAATGGGAGAAGGCTCGAGTGGATTGACTAGTTTGTATATTCTTTGTTTGACATCTGAAAACATGGCTGCATCGCTGCAGCACAAAAAAAAGCTGATGGTAATGGCTTTAAACTTTTATTTAGTGATTGTTTGAATGTTTGTAACATATACAAATAAAGATATTGTGATGTTGAAAAGATTATTTGAGCAGGTGGTTCATTATGACAGCCACTTTTGTCCCTCTTTTCTTGGTAAACAGCAGCATGAATGCAGATCATAATGGTTGTATCGTACTGGATTGATTGCACATGCGAAAAAGTTAAGGATATTTTTTTCAATGAAAAAGAAATGAAAGAAACATCTGGGATGGCATGAGTGTGAGTAAATGATGAGAGAATTTCTATCCCTTTAAATTTGGCATCTTCTCTCTTCTGACCAGGGGCAGTTCTATGGTCAGTGGATATTCAGGGTTTAGCTTAATGCTTAAAAGCAGCTACCAACAAGACAGCACGTGGCTACTGAGTCGGTATTTGCTATTATCGACACTATAGAAAGACCGGTATAATTAACTTTTATATATAATACTTTGAGTATTTCTGTAACAGCTGATCTCCTGGGATTTTTCACGCACAACAGTCTATAGAATTTACTGAGTATGGTGCAAAAAAACTAAAAACATCCTGTGAGTGGCAGTTCTGTCTAGATTTCATAAAAAAAAACATTAAATCACATCTGGAAAAATCTGAAATTTGAAATCTTTGACCTGAGTTCTAAAATTATTACAATACAGGCAGTATTAGGGCTGGGTGATATTAAATACTTAAAATATCATCTGCATTATTTTGCAGGCAAAATTAAGCAACATCCTTAAAAACAAAATGATTTTGATATGCTTTATATTTGGCCATTATGTTTCCTAAAGACTATTTCAATCAATATCAGTATACAGATATAGAAACAGTATATTTTTATTATTTATCCTTTAAAGTTAGGAATAACCATATTTGGAAGAAAATGATAATTGTCTTAACCAAAGAAGCTTTAAATTGATAAAACATTATGCTTGATGCAGGCCAATAATTTCCCCCTTCTGAAACACAATAAAATGTTTTCCACGACCATGGGATCCGTCTTCCAAAGTGGATGTTTAAGAAATGAGAAGCTACACACTGCATCAGTAGGGTTAAAAGAATTGTTGCCAGCTGAAACATATTAATCACTGCAATAGTGATCCAATCATAGCCTCCTGAGTATCTGCTTATTTAAATCCAAATTGCAACTATTTGTTTGGCCAGGCAGTGTATTTAAATAAAAGCTATACGCCCTTGGCATTCTAGCTGTCAGTTTTTCAAGATATTTGGATGTTTTATCCCATGCTTCTTGTAGCAATTCCAAAGATGTAATTGTTTTGTAGGACACTTTTAAG
This sequence comes from Xyrauchen texanus, assembly GCF_025860055.1. Classification (NCBI taxonomy): domain Eukaryota; kingdom Metazoa; phylum Chordata; class Actinopteri; order Cypriniformes; family Catostomidae; genus Xyrauchen; species Xyrauchen texanus. Next base: position 7,897,980 of record NC_068291.1, on the reverse strand, counting down.
AGACCTAATGATTAGACTTTTTCTAACAGCAGTTCAACACCTCAAACTTAAGACTTATTCATCCATTCTACTAATTTCTAATTATTTACCTGCCCATTCTACCATTTTCTCCTTATTTGCCACTGTCAGATGTGACTTTTTCTTTGAAAGTCTGTCCAGAAGGCTCTTCACTGTTGCAGATGAAACAATATGTACTGTTCACTGAAGCTACCAGTTTCTAATCATTTATACAGTTTATAGCAACAGTTATAAGAATTTTCAACATTGTTAATGTTTTTGGCAGGATTTATTATTATAATTTATTTTCAATTTAATGCATACCCTGTGAAAAGAAGCATACATTTCTTTCAAAAAACAAAAATGTCTTGGTGATTCCAAACATTTGAACAGTAGTATAGTATATATATATCTTGTAAATATGCAGTCAAAAGGATACAAAAAATGTTTTTTACCTCTGCTTTTGTCAATCATGAGTGAATGTGGACACAGCTAGAGACATGACTGCACAATTTGAATGTTACATACTCATCAGGTCCCAAATAACTAAAAACCTATGTGAAATCTCATCTAACAGTTCAGTGATTTTCAAATTTTTAATCGGATTTAAAAAAAAAATTGGATTGGTTTTTGTTACAGGTTTATAAACTCAGATTTCATGTTTTTTTTGTTTGTTTTTTTGCTGCAAAAAAACGAAACAGAATAAAGTTGAACACACCAAAAAGATAAATTTTTTGCAGCCTGACTGAACAAAGCCTTAGAAGTCAAGAACTGTATGAACAATGATTGCCATTACCAGTGGATTTGCCATATTTTTTTTTGAAGTTCTGAATGTTGTTGTCCCCCAAAAAGTCTTTGCCTACCTGAAGAGAGAAGAAATATTTATGATGTTTTGAAAAAGAAACCACTTTAAAAAAAAAATGTAAATGGTAAAAAAGTTGAAAAGCAGAACTTGAAACAATATTTTCTAGCAACTTGCTGACTGGCCAAAGTTCTGCATAGCTATATCAGGCCAAGCCTTCCAGATATAGCAACCCCAAACAAACGCCTCCACTCAAATAAAAATTAGATCTCCTATTCGTCCTTCCTATGAGAAGTTCAATGGTGAGGTGAGGGGAAAAAGAGTTCCTTTTTTCCCCAACTGGGTCTGCTTTTATCCCACGCTGGTAAAGACATGCCAAGTATGGGTCCTAGGCCCCAGCAGAGGAGATTCACTACCTGACTCTCTGTCTTTGATGTGTGATCTCGCTTTGAGTGTTTCTGAAAGCAATGGGAGTCTATTTTTGCATGCTGCATTCGCTTTGGTATTGATTAGTGCCTTTGCACTGACAAAATGAAGCTTTATTACTTGGTTAGGCACTCTCATGTGTTTAAAAGCTGAAACTTAGGAATTGATAGGTATCAACCTGAACATTTTTGTGTGTATGTGTACCTTAGGCTATATTCAGTCTTTTAGGGTGTTCACAAGCTATGAGGAATAGATAGAACTAGACTTAAACTATTAATTGGAAATCAGGCAATATTGGGTACCTTGCACACCATGGCAGTCTTGGCCCCTTTGCCACCAAAACCGATAAAGAAATTGTGTCCATGTATTGTCTCTCCAGCTTTAGGAAGTCAAGGTGCCTGGCTTATATAGACACATAACAACATGAAATCATAATATGGGGTGTGAACAATGGAGGATTAAACCAGCAAAAATAATAAACAAATTAATTAACAAATAAATAAATACATATATGTGTGCATAAATAATTATAGAAATGAACAAATGTGCAAGAAGATATACAAATAATTGATTAATTATATAAATAAATGCACCCATTAATGCAAAAATATTTTAGAAGATAGAAAATAATACAGCTTGGAATGGTATGGGTAAATGTTGACTAATTTTTAAAAGTCAGTACCATAACTAACACCATACCTAAAACTAGAGTAGAGACAAAATATTCTACATTGTTGGTCTTTAGTAAATGTACATGTCCATCAGTGCAATTTGTTATTAAAAGAACACCAAATGGGCCATTCAGTCCATTAAAGTCCATATTGTTTAAATAAGGGGACTTTTACTGGAAATGGGCTATGATTGTAGGCTATCAGTTGATGTGCCGCATTAGTGCATGCCATTTCAGAGAGCGGTCCGTCAGCCTTTCACCCGAGCAGAACAAGCAGCTATTACCCATTCTATACCATTACCATTCTATAACAGGAAAAGAAAATTCTCTAACCCAGACAGCTGTTTACAGTCTAGCCACAATCCAAATCTCCGAGAGTCCATGTTTATGTGATGCCAATAGAGTTGTTTTTCACATGTGAACGTGTGTTGTTTGAGTGCTGTGGTTAAAAGAGGGAGTATTACAGGAAGCCAATGCGGATGAACAAAGATCTTGTCTAGATTCAAGTAAACTGAGCGGTGAAGTGATTGGAGCTGGTTGCTAATGATTTAAGGACAAAATGTACTTAAACTTAAAATGAAGAACTCATGATAATTTAAAGTAACATTGCCACGTTTTAGTTTTCACAAAACCATTTAAGATATTAAACAACCAAATACCAAGTTTTAGTGTAAGACTGCTGCAGAATTTAAAATTCCAATCGTTCACAGTGTTGGGTGTAATCCAATTAGTTACTGTAATCTAATTACTTTAGTATAATGTATTACTTTTAAGTACATTGTTGGGTTATGCTTATTTTTTATATTATTTATGTATGAATACATGAATTATAGCCCGTAATAAGTTATTTTGAAGCAGAAATGTGAGGTGCTGAATGTATGATCAAGAAAGAAAAATAGATATTATTTTTAATTTGTTGAGCGGTTTAGAAAGTAACTTAAATGTAAAGTAATTAGTAACATGATTACTTTTTCAATTAAGTATTTAGTAATCCAATTACAATTTTAGTGAAATAATTAGTCATTTTTAGGATTTTTTGATTTACAATTTTTAAGTAACACTGTTCACAATGTTTTATATATTTTCTTTCCCTTGCTTATTGGTTTGTTAAACATTTTGGCTAATTAAATCGTCCTTTCAGCTACCAATATATCATACTCTCAGCTCCATTTCTTTTTAGTAATTACCTCATTCTGAAACTGCTTCCAAGACACTTGCACATTGTCTTTGACCTAAAGCTTCAGAAATGAGGAAAAGGATGACGAAGGTTAAGCTAACATAATTATTGACAATATTACATTATTTACTCTAAGTAATACATTTATATCTGCCATACAACCATAAATAATAGTCCTGTGCCATTTTTACACTGTGGCAGCCCAAAAGATACATCTGAAGCGGCATGTGTAGTATACCCCGAAACAGTACATTTACTGGCTGTTTAATGCTGCATAAATACATTTAAAGTGTAATAAAAACCGCAGATATAAATTTATTAAACAAATGTTTCAAATATGAAATTATTAATATAAAAACACATAATGATGAATGAAAAACATAAAAATTTTGGAGGCAACAGAGCCTCATCAGAGCAGCCTTAACTTAGATTTGTAGACACCTGTGGTTCGGCAAAAAATACATCCATCCATCTATCCATCTTCAACCACTTATCCGAAGTCGGGTCGCGGGGGCAGCTGCTCCAGCAGGGGGCCCCAAACTTCCCTATCCCGAGCCACATTAACCGGCTCTGACTGGGGGACCCCGAGGCGTTCCCAGGCCAGTGTGGAGATCTCTCCACCTAATCCTGGGTCTTCCTGGATTAGGAAGGTCTTCCTGGATTTGCTGTATACAGCTTGGATGGTTCCCCGTTTCCCCCTCCTAAGGTGGCGGACGGTTTTCCAGAAGCACTTTGGTGCGGACCGAAAGTCCTTCTCCATGGCTTCTCTGAACTTTTCCCACACCCACTGCTTTGCCTCCCTCACGGCCGAGGCCGCAGCCCTTCGGGCCTGTCGGTACCTTGCAACTGCCTCCGGACAAATCCCGGAAGGCCTCTTTCTTCAGTCGGACGGCTTCCCTGACCACCAGTGTCCACCACGGTGTTCGAGGCTTACCACCCCTTGCGGCACCTAAAACCTTGAGGCCGCAGCTCTCCACCACGGCTTCGGCAATGGAAGCTTTGAACATTGCCCACTCCGGTTCAATGTCCCCAACCTCCGCAGGGATGCCTGAAAAGCTCCGCCGGAGGTGTGAGTTGAAGATCTCGCGGACAGGGACCTCCTCCAAACGTTCCCAGTTCACCCGCACTACTCGCTTGGGCTTCCCAGGTCTGTCCAGAGTCTTTCCCCACCCCCTGACCCAACTCACCATCAGATGGTGATCAGTTGACAGCTCTGCCCCTCTCTTCACCCGAGTGTCCAAAACATATGGCCTCAGATCCGACAACACCATTACAAAATCGATCATCGACCTTCGGCCTAGGGTGCTCTGGTACCATGTACACTTATGAGCATCCTTATGTTTGAACATGGTGTTTGTTATAGATAGTCCATGACTAGCACAGAAGTCCAATAACAAACATCCACTTGAGTTCAGATCGGGGAGGCCGTTCCTCCCAATCACGCCTTTCCAGGTGTCCCTGTCATTTCCCACATGTGCGTTGAAGTCACCCAGCATCACTATGGAGTCCCCTACTGGGGCCCTATTCAGGACTCCATTCAGGGTCTCCAAGAAGGCCGAATACTCTGAACTACTGTTCGGTGCATATGCACAGACAACAGTCAGAGTTTCCCCCCCCACAACCCGTAGGCGTAGGGAGGCGACCCTCTCGTCCACCGGGGTAAACTCCAACGTAGTGGCGCTCAGCCGGGGGCTCGTGAGTATCCCCACACCCACCCGTTGCCTCACACCCTGGGAAACTCCAGAGAAGAATAGAGTCCATCCCCTATCAAGGAGTACGGATCCAGAGCCAAAACTGTGTGTCGATTTAAGCCCCACCAGATCCAACTGGTAATGCTCAACCTCCCTCACCAGTTCCGGCTCCTTCCCCCCCAGTGAGGTGACATTCCACGTCCCCAGAGCTAGCCTTTGCCGCCCGGGTCTGGTCCGTCGAGGCCCACGGCCTTCACTGCCACCCATATGGCAGCGCACCCGACTCCTACAGTTTCTCCAATGGGTGGTGGGCCCAAGGGATGTAGAGGGGGGTTTCACATCGCTTCTTCGGGCTGTGCCCGGCCGGGCTCCGTGACAAGCCCGGCCACCAGGCGCTCGCCGACGAGCCCTCCATCTGGGCCTGGCTGCAGACGGGGGCCCTGGACTTCCTCCGTGCAGGGTAACTCCTCCTATTTCTGTTTTTTTCATAGAGTCTTTGTGAACCATTCTTAGTCTGGCCCCTCACCTGAGACCACTTTGCCTTGGGAGACCATACCAGGAGCACATGGCTCCAGACAACACAGCCCTCAGGATCATAAGGGCACACAAACCTCTCCACCACGATAAGGTGCTGGTTCCCAGAGAGGGCAAAAACTACAGACACTTTTAGCACAACTACATACAGTAGAAATTCCTATTAGCATGGCTACAACTTTGCAACCAATTACAGTGCAGATACCCTATTTGACTTTTGGTTCCATTAGCCAGCTATGTCTGATTTAGTCATTGTCTGTGTTTCAGGTTAGAGAAAGTCTGGCCTCACCTTAACTCCTCTCCTACAGTCCCTTCACTGGTTCATGAGAAACAGTCATTCTGCCACAATCCAAACTCTGGCAAATGGTGTTAATCTCCTTAGCCAAAAAGGAAACACAACAGGTTTTCTGTGATGTAGGCTTTGGTGCAAGCAGATGTTTATTCCAATTCATTGTTTCCAATAAAGATAGGACCACAAACAGCCTGAGAAACACAGGAGTAACATTGTAAATGTGCTATTGTACATTAAGGTCAACAGACCATTAAAGGAGCAAGTATTTGGTAATTGTTTTTTGGACACTGCACAATGGTAAAGCCATGGTCTTTCAAACGTGTTCTATGCTCTGAAATAAAATAATAAAATAAAATTATTATAACAACATGTTTTTTTTCATCCATTTAACTTAATATATATACCTATATATATTATATACCTCTACGGGAACCAGCACCTTATCGTGGTGGAGAGGTTTGTGTGCCCTTATGATCCTGAGGGTTGTGTTGTCTGGAGCCATGTGCTCCTGGTAGGGTCTCCCAAGGCAAAGTGGTCTCAGGTGAGGGGCCAGACTAAGAATGGTTCACAAATGACTCATGGATAAAATGGCAAGAGGAGGAGTTACCCTGCCCGGAGGAAGCCCGGGGCCCCGTCTGGAGCCAGGCCCAGATGGAGGGCTCGTCGGCGCAGCGCCTGGTGGCCGGACTTGTCACGGAGCCCGGCCGGGCACAGCCCGAAGAAGCGACGTGAAACCCCCCTCTACATCCCTTGGGCCCACCACCCATTGGAGGAACCGCAGGAGTCGGGTGCGCTGTCATATGGGCGGCAGTGAAGGCCGTGGGCCACAACGGACCAGACCCGGGCAGCAAAGGCTTGCTCTGGGGACGTGGAATGTCACCTCACTGGGGGGGAAGGAGCCGGAACTAGTGAGGGAGGTGGAGCGTTACCAGTTGGATCTGGTGGGGCTTACATCGACACACAGTTTTGGCTCTGGATCCGTACTCCTGGATAGGGGATGGACTCTATTCTTCTCTGGAGTTTCCCAGGGTGTGAGGCGATGGGCGGGTGTGGGGATACTCACGAGTCCCAGGCTGAGCGCCACTATGTTGGAGTTTACCCCGGTGGACGAGAGGGTCGCCTCCCTATGCCTACGGGTTGTGGGGGGGAAAACTCTGACCGTTGTCTGTGCATATGCACTGAACAGCAGTTCAGAGTATTCAGCCTTCTTGGAGACCCTGAATGGAGTCCTGAATAGGGCCCCAGTAGGGGACTCCATAGTGATGCTGGGTGACTTCAACGCACACGTGGGAAATGACAGGGACACCTGGAAAGGCGTGATTGGGAGGAACGGCCTCCCTGATCTGAACTCAAGTGGATGTTTGTTATTAGACTTCTGTGCTAGTCATGGATTATCTATAACAAACACCATGTTCGAACATAAGGATGCTCATAAGTGTACGTGGTACCAGAGCACCCTTGGCCGAAGGTCGATGATCGATTTTGTAATCGTGTCGTCGGATCTGAGGCCATATGTTTTGGACACTCGGGTAAAGAGAGGGGCAGAGCTGTCAACCGATCACCATCTGGTGGTGAGTTGGGTCAGGGGGTGGGGAAAGACTCTGGACAGACCTGGGAAGCCCAAGCGAGTAGTGCGGGTGAACTGGGAACGTTCGGAGGAGGTCCTTGTCCGCGAGATCTTCAACTCACACCTCCGGCGGAGCTTTTCAGGCATCCCTGCGGAGGTTGGGGACATTGAACCGGAGTGGGCAATGTTCAAAGCTTCCATTGCCGAAGCCGCGGTGGAAAGCTGCGGCCTCAAGGTTTTAGGCCCCAAGGGGTGGTAACCCTCGAACACCGTGGTGGACACTGGTGGTCAGGGAAGCCGTCCGACTGAAGAAAGAGGCCTTCCGGGATTTGTTGTCCCGGAGGTCTCCGGAGGCAGTTGCAAGGTACCGACAGGCCCGAAGGGCTGCGGCCTCGGCCGTGAGGGAGGCAAAGCAGTGGGTGTGGGAAAAGTTCGGAGAAGCCATGGAGAAGGACTTTCGGTCCGCACCAAAGTGCTTCTGGAAAACCGTCCGCCACCTTAGGAGGGGAAACGGGAACCATTCAAGCTGTATACAGCAAAGATGGGACGCTGTTGACCTCAACTGAGGAGGTTATTGGGCGGTGGAAGGAACACTTTGAAGAACTCCTAAATCCCAACACGCCCTCTATGGTAGAGGCAGAGCCGGAGGATGATGGGGGATCAGATTCTATTTCCCTGGGGAGGTCACTGAGGTAGTCAAACAACTCTGCAGTGGCAAAGCCCCGGGATTGATGAGATCCGACCAGAAATGCTGAAAGCTTTCGATGTGGAGGGGTGTCATGGATGACACGCCTCTTCAACATTAGCGTGGAAATCTGGGACAGTGCCTAAGGAGTGGCAGAACGGGTGGTGGTTCCCTCTTCAAAAGGGGGATCAGAGAGTGTGTGCCAACTACAGGGGTATCACACTTCTCAGCCTCCCTGGTAAAGTTTACTCCAAGGTGCTGGAGAGGAGGGTTCGGCCGATTGTCGAACCTCGGATTGAAGAGGAACAATGCGGTTTTCGTCCTGGCCGTGGAACGACGGACCAGATCTTTACTCGCAAGGATCCTGGAGGGGGCCTGGGAGTATGCCCATCCGGTCTACATGTGTTTTGTGGATCTGGAGAAGGCGTATGACCGGATCCCCCGGGAGATACTGTGGGAGGTGCTGCGGGAGTACGGGGTGGGGGGATCCCTTCTTAGGGCGATCCAATCCCTGTACGTCCAAAGCGAGAGCTGTGTCCGGGTCGTCGGCACGAAGTCGAGTTCATTCCATGTGGGGGTTGGTCTCCGCCAAGGCTGCGCTTTGTCAACAATCCTGTTTGTGATATTCATGGACAGGATATCGAGGCGTAGTCGGGGTGGGGAAGGTGTGCGGTTCGGTGGGCTGGGGATCTCATCACTGCTTTTTGCAGATGATGTTGTCTTCATGTCATCATCAGTCCGTGACCTTCAGCTCTCACTGGATCGCTTGGCAGTCGAGTGTGAAGCAGCTGGGATGAGGATTAGCACCTCTAAATCTGAGGCCATGGTTCTCAGCAGGAAACCAATGGAGTGCGTACTCCAGGTAGGGAATGAGGTTTTGCCCCAAGTGAAGGAGTTCAAGTACCTCGGGGTCTTGTTCACGAGTGAGGGGACAATGGAGCGGGAGGTTTGGCGGAGAATCGGGGCAGCGGGGGCGGTATTGCACTCGCTCTATCGCACTGTTGTCACGAAAAGAGAGCTGAGCCGAAAGGCAAAGCTCTCGATCTACCGGTCAATTTTTGTTCCTACCCTCACCTATGGTCATGAAGGTTGGGTCATGACCGAAAGAACTAGGTCGCGAGTACAAGCGGCCGAAATGGGCTTCCTCAGAAGGGTGGCGGGCTTCTCCCTTAGAGATAGGGTGAGGAGCTCAGTCATCCGTGAGGAGCTTGGAGTAGAGCCGCTGCTCCTTTGCGTTGAAAGGAGTCAGTTGAGGTGGTTTGGGCATCTGGTAAGAATGCCCCCTGGCCGCCTCCCTAGGGAGGTGTTTCAGGCACGTCCAGCTGGGAGGAGGCCTCGGGGAAGACCCAGGACTAGGTGGAGAGATTACATCTCCACACTGGCCTGGGAACGCCTCGGGGTCCCCCAGTCAGAGTTGGTTAATGTGGCTCAGGATAGGGAAGTTTGGGGCCCCCTGCTGGAGCAGCTGCCCCCGCGACCCGACTTCGGATAAGCGGTTGAAGATGGATCGATGGATGGATGGATATATACCTATAACAGCTATACAATGAACTTACTGCTGTAGGTTGTAACTTTGGCACCACTTTAATTTCACTTTAAGGCAGCAATTAATTTTTGGTTTTCAATTTTAGTGGGTTGATTTTTTTTTTTCTCAGAGGTTGCTCTTTCATAGCTCAAGAGACTTAAAGGGAAAGTTCACACCAAAATAAAAATTCTCTCATCATTAGCCCTGATGCTATCCAAGATGTGTGTGACTGTCTTTCTTCTGCAGAACACAAATAAAGATTTTTTTGAGCTCTGTTGGTCCAATGCAAGTGAATGGTGACCAGACCTTTGAAGCTCCAAAAATAACATAAAGGCAGCATAAAATAATACTTGTGACTCCACTTGTTAAGACTATGTCTTCAGAAGCGATATGATATGTGTGGGTGAGAAACATATCAATATTTACGTCCTAATTTACTATAAATCTACACTTACACTTTCACATTCTTTCACATTTTGAAAGTTAAAATACAGATTTATTGAAGAAAAAAAAAAAAAAAGATTGAAATACTGATCTGTTTCTTACCCAAAGTGACTGCATCACTTCAGAAGACATATATAAAAAATTGGAGTCATATGGATTATTTTAATGCTGCCTTCATGTGATTTTTGGAGCTTGAAAGGTCTGATCAACATTCACTTGCATTGTATAGAACAACAGAGCTGAAATATTTTATTTTGTGTTTGTGTTAAGCAGAAGAAAGAAAGTCATACACATCTGTGATGGCATGATGGTGAGTAAAGGATGAAAGAATTTTAATTTCTCCCACATGCACAATATTGACTAACACCATGTCTCATTTAAGTTAGTAACAGCTCCAGGGAAGATTTAGTGATTTGTTCAAATTGTAATCAGAAGGTGGCACAGTCTGGCTTTAACACCAAAAAAACGATGTTCCTCACGATTCACGTTCCAAAGAGTCTGATTCTGTTTGACTGTTACAAACACAAACCACATAGAAAAATGGGTTTTATACTTCAAAGCCATGCATAGCACTTTGATGGGTGAAATGTGTCAGCCACCCTCCAAATAGCAGCCTGCCAAAAAAACAAACATGTTTTTTTTTTTGGTATGATACTTCCCAACAGAACTATTTCCTAATTGATGCAATCTCTGCTCTTCAAAGGCCAACATAGATGACTGAATTTTTTTATGTTAAAATATATGAGCAACAGGGAGTTTTTCCAGTTTTATAAAATGACATTTATTTTTGTTTTGGGGTATGACAAAGATGGAAAGAAATGTGATTTTTGAAATTATGAAAACCATTAAAAGAAAAATGTTGACCCTGCATAACCGAGCTCTATGGAAACATTTCTTCTCTTGAGTTTAAAAGATCACAGATCTAAGAATCATTTTCAGACTCACGTGTTAACCCTATATCGCACACGTGATGAAAGCAATTGAAATATTGTTAAACTTTTTTTTGTTTGTGCATAGAATTTTAAAAGTTGCCACATTCAAGGCATCTGAATGTGTACCTGAGCTGGAAACAGTGCAGCCGGTATGACAAGGAAACATTTGATGCTGAAAAAACGTATCGGTTACCTAACGTAACCTCGGTTCTCTCTAGATGAGGGAACGAGTATTGCGTAAGCTAGCTTACGCTACGGGAAAGATTCATCTTTTCTGAGATATTGAAGCCAAAAAATTATCCTTAATTTTTGTATCCATTGTCAACGCAGTGCGGCAGCTGCAGACCTTGAGCGGGCTAGCTAGCGAGCTCATAGGTTGCTCTGCGGCAACTGCTGCAGCCTATAGACGAGCTTGGGCGAACTCGCATCCAATGAGAGGCGTCCACGCGCTCACTGCATCAAAGCCCGCCAAAAGGGCGTGACTAGAGTGCATATAAGCGTAGTTCGTGAGGCTGGAACCCTGGTTTTCATTGACTGAAGCGAAAAGTCGCTGCGTGGCGCGAGCACGGCCGGCTACGCAATACTCGTTCCCTCATCTAGAGAGAACCGAGGTTACGTTAGGTAACCGATACGTTCTCTTACGAGAGGTTCTCTCGTATTGCGTAAGCTAGCTTACGCTACGGGAACCCATTGTCAACGCCGTCGCGCCAAGCATCCACTGTATAAGCCCCAGGGAATTAAGGGGGACCCGGGGAGCCCTTATGAGTGGGGAAATAATATTTGGCCGGCAAGAATGCGGGTCATTGATTGTGTAATACATAAGCACATAGTAGGACGGGAGCGACAGAGCGGCGGTGCCGGTCTGTGTGGAATGTGTCCCATCAGTGCAGCTCACCAGGGGAGCTGTAGCGTATTAAACCGCTAGTAGTTTTGCCTGCAGAGCGGGCACTTCCATATTGTAAAATCTGACAAAGGTGGAGGGGAAGTCCATCCCGCTGCCACACATATGTCGTGAATGGAAATTCCACTGGACCATGCCCACGAGGATGCCATGCCTCTAGTGGAGTGAGCCCTAATGCCCAACGGGCATGGCAGGTCTTTTGACGCGTATGCAGCAGCAATAGCGTCCACTATCCATCTAGATAGTGTCTGTTTCGAGGCGGCGAGACCTTTGGTGCGCCTTCCGAACGAAACGAAAAGCTGCTCGGAGCGTCTGAAAGCAGCGGAGCGTGCAGTATACAATCTCAGTGCTCTGACCGGGCAAAGGAGATTGGCGTCGCGTTCGCTATCCGGTGCTGGCAGCGCCGATAGGGAAATGACCTGTGCTCTGAAAGGAGTACCGATCACCTTGGGAACATAGCCGTGTCTAGGCTTTAAAATGACCTTGGAGTCACTTGGTCCAAACTCAAGACACGCAGCGCTGACAGACAGCGCGTGAAGGTCTCCCACATGTTTGACTGATGACAGGGCAGTCAGAAAAACGGTTTTGAGTGAAAGGTATTTCAAATCCACGGATTGAAGTGGTTTGAAAGGGGGGGCTTTCATAGTTTCGAGAACTATAGAAAGATCCCAGATAGGAACCGATGGGGGGCGCGGGGTTCATCCTTCTAGCTCCCCTGAGGAAGCGGATGACCAGCTCGTTTTTACCCCATGACTGGCCGTGCAGGGGTTCAGCGAACGCCGCAACGGCCGCCACATACACTTTGAGCGTGGATGGGGATCTGCCCTCATCCAGCAGCTCTTGTAGAAATACGAGCAGCGACGACACCCCACATGTCCGCGGGTCCAGGTCTCTGTCGGTGCACCATTTTGAGAACACAGACCATTTTGACGCATAGAGTCTTCTCGTGGAAGGGGCTCTAGCGTGTATGATGGTGTTTATTACTCCTTCTGGCAGAGCGACGGGTAGTCGTTGATCACCCACGCATGCAGCGCCCAGCGCTCTGGGTGGGGATGCCAGATTGTGCCGCGAGCTTGAGAGAGGAGATCTGCTCTCACTGGGATGGGCCACGGCGCTGTCAGTGACAGCTGCGTAAGCTCCGGGAACCATGTCTGATTCTCCCAACGCGGGGCTATGAGGAGCACCGAGTGACGCGTTTCCTGATCCTCTGCATTACCTGTGGCAATAGCGAGACGGGAGGGAAGGCGTAAAGCGGGCGTCTGGGCCAGTCCTGGGCCAGCGCGTCCTCGCTTCGAGAAAAATACTGGGCAGTGAGAGTTCTCTTTGGACGCAAAGAGGTCTATCTCTGCTCTGCCGAATAGGTGCCATAACGTCTGGACTGTTTGAGCGTGCAGGGACCATTCCCCTGGGGGAATATTGTCTCTGGACAGTCTGTCCGGGCCGTCGTTCAGGTGGCCTGGCACGTGCGTCGCCCTCAGCGAGCGCAGGTGGCACTGGGACCAACTCAGTATGCGTTTTGTCAGATGGAAGAGGTTCCTGGATCTGACACCGCCCTGACGGTTTAGGTAGGATACCACAGATCTGTTGTCCGAACGGACCAGGACGTGGTGACCCTGAATGACCGGGAGAAAGCGCACGAGCGCGTACTCGACCGCTATCATTTCCAGACAATTTATGTGAAGGAGCTTTTCCTGAACTGACCATAGGCCGAAAACCGGAGAGCCCTCGCGAGACCGCGCCCCAACCCGTGTTGGACGCGTCTGTCGAGATGACTTTTCGGCGAGATACAGCTCCCATTGTCACTCCCCGCTGATACCATTCGGCCACTGTCCAGGGCTGCAGAGCTGATATGCAGGTCTGAGTCACCTTGATGGGCTGGCGGCCTGTGGCCCAAGCCCGGCGAGACGCCGGGTGTTTAGCCAATGCTGAAGCGGGCGCATGTGCAGTAAACCCAGCTGAAGTACTGCTGCGGCTGAGGCCATGTAACCTAGCACTCTCTGGAATTTCTTCAGAGGCGTGAGGCTGTTCATCTGAAAAGATGCGGCTAGTCGCTGAACACGGCGTCGCGCTGTGTAGATAAGCGAGCCGTCATTGCCACGGAGTCTAGTTCTATTCCCAGGAAGGAAATGGTCTGACTGGGCTGTAGTGAGCTCTTGGTCCAATTGACTGCAAGACCCAAACTGTTCAGATGGCTGAGGAGAACTGCTCTGTGAGACAGAAGCTCCATATGTGACTGAGCCATAATCAGCCAGTCGTCCAAATAGTTCAGAATTCGCAAACCCTGACTCCGCAGGGGTGCGAGCGCCGCGATCCATGCACTTCGTGAAAGTACGGGGTGCTAAGGACAGGCCGAACGGAAGGACGGTGTATTGATAAACCTGGCCGTCGAGGCTAATCTCAAGAATGGCCTGTGACGGGATTTATCTGAATCTGAAAGTATGCATCTTTCAGATCGAGAGAAATAAACCAGTCCCCTGGCGCACATGCGCGAGGAGTTTCCTGATTGTAAGCATTTTGAACGGTCTTTTGCAAGCACCTTGTTCAAAAACCCTGAGATCTAATATGGGTCTGAGGCCGCCGTCTTTCTTGGGAACAAGAAAATAACGGCTGTAAAGCCCCGACTCGCTCAGAGAGGGTGGCACTTTTTCTATGGCCCTTTGCACAGAAGGCTTGCTATTTCTGAACGAAGCATGCACGCTGCTTCCGTGTTCACAGTGGTTTCGAGCCACGCTCTGAAGCGAGGGGCGGCGATCGAACTGTAGCAAATAGCCCTGTTGTATTGTGCTTAACACCCACTTGGATATCCCTGGAATAGCTTCCCACGCTTTGAAGCGTAACGCTAGAGGGTGAATGGCCAATTCGCTCTGATTGCCGCACACAGAGCGCTGAACAAAATGTGTGAGCTGCGTTTAGTGTGTTCATGCATGATTGCTCGCAGACAGCATGAACAGGCTGTTTTGTGAGTGACTTCCGATTGGAATGAATGGGGAAAGAGTCACATCTGTTACGTGATGCGCAAGCATAGTCATGGGCACGGGACTTACACACAGAGGAATGGTTGCTGGCCGTGTAACAGAGCGGGCAGAGAATGGGCGCACGCACGCATTTGCGGGCGCATTTATTGACTCTAGCGCTCGAGCGGTTCAGTAATCGCTTTATGTGAGCGTGCTCTGGTGGGGACACGAGACATGCAGTGCTTGTGTGCAGAAGTGAACACTGGATTGTGGGCACATTTTCTACACATAGGGCTGGTCGTGTGACAGAGCGGGCAGAGAATGGGCGCGCAGACGCATTTGTGGGCGCTTTCATTGACTCTGACGCCGAGCGGTTCGTGAATCGCTTTATGAGAGCGTGCTCTGATAGGGGCACGGGATGTGTTATGCTTGTGTGTAGGGGCGAACACTGGGTTGTGGGCACTTTTTCTACACATAAGACATGTTTGCTCTTTACAAGATTTATTTGGGTCGCCGTGAAAACGGCGTTTGAGTGCAGGCAAGCGGGCAGTGTCACCGGCTTGTTGGCTGCTAAATTCACCACTGTAGTAGCCTGAGAGAAGGGGACTGACAGGGGTAAAGCTTTGACAGTGGTCCGGCCGCGGCGGACTGAGCCGTCGCTTGTTCAACACAGTTAGGAAGACTTCGGCTGCTCGGGTTTCAGCGTTACCTTAGATCGAGGCCCGCTGGGGAGGCGGTCTGCGGCGGCTGTCTGAGCGCTGATCGAGGGCGGCCGCCCTGTCGACGCTGAGAAGTCTGAGATTGTTGAACTGGGCGCTGTGAAGAGGCTCGTGCAGGAGGCTGATCACGTGAGCGGCCTGCAGAGGAGCTAGCGCGACGCGGCAGGAAGAGGTTCATGGCTTGGGTGGCTTTCTGGACTTCTGAGAAGCGGTCAACAATGCCACTCACCGCGGAGCCGAAGAGACCGGTTGGAGAGAGCGGTGCGTTGAGGAACGTGGAGCGCTCTGCTTCTCCCATGTCGGCTAGTGTTAGCCATAAGTGTCTCTCGGTCACAGTCAGCGAGGCCATGCACTTCCCTAGAGCTTGGGCTGCAGCTTTGGTAGCCGAAGGGCGAGGTCTGTCGCGCCAGTAGATCAGTAACAGCCTCTGGGTGCCTGCCTTTCTCATCCCACTCCCGAAGAAGGTCTGCTTGTAGGATCTGTAAAACGGCCATTGAGTGCAGAGCAGATGCGGCTTGGCCGGCGGCGGAATAGGCGCGGCCAACATAGGCGAAGTCGCTCTGCAGGCCTTAGACGGGAGCACAGGCTTGGAACGCCATCTCGCGGAGGGCGGACAAAGGTGTGCTGCTACCGAGTCCTCGACCGGGGGATGGAGGAGTAGCCTCTCTCAGTGGCGCCGTCCACCGACGCGAGAGAGGTGGAGACGTGTGAACGGGTCCTGGCTGAAAACGGAGCGTTCCACGACTTTGCAAGCTCCGTATGTAATTCCGGCAGGAAGGGAGCGGCCCGGGCCGCGGGTGTAGAGCGGCGATGGCTTTGAAGAAAGCAGCCGTCGAGTCTGTTGGGTGCCTGCTCAGGGGCGGTGACCACTCGAGCCCGAGGCGGTCGACGGCCTGTGTGAGGAGGCGTGTTAACTCCCCTTCGACTCCGGCGCGGGTCCTGCTGGATTCCTGGGCTGAGGAGGAGGCTTGGGAGCCTGTCCACTCCTCGCTGTCCGAAGCCATGATGGAACAGCAGCCCTTATCCTCCGCTTCGTCATCCGAGATGGCAGCAGTGCGGCCGCTCGGCGGCAACTGCGCGTCCCGGGGGGGCGGGGAGGGTGAAAGCGATGCTCGAGGGAGAGGCTCCGGCGAGGCAGTCGCTTCAACCACAGTTTCCGGCAGCCTTTGAGAGCGGCGCTTCTTCCTGCGCGGCTGAGGGTAAGGCGGCGCGGCGGTTTCTGCTTTGACCGCTTCGAGTCGAGCCCGCAGGGTCGACATCGGTAGCTCCTCGCAGAAATCGCATCCGCCCTCAGTGAGGGCGAGCTCTGCGTGCCCCAGTCCCAGGCAGAGAGCGCAGATGATGTGGCGGTCTCCTGTGCTGAGAAGGGCGCGACATGAGGCGCAAGTGGAGCGAGGCATCTTGAAAAAGACGCTCGTACTCTTTTGTGAATAGTTCTTGAGAACTAGCTTGCTTAATAAAAGGATACGTCGTCGGATGGCGTAGCTCGCAGGATGGCTGAAGGTGGCTGAGACGGCCGGCTTCTTCTAGCGCTGTCCACGCTTGCTAGATGCCCCTCAAACGGCGACGCGGCTTCCAGGTCAGCGATGCGGAGAGCTTCGCTGAAGAGATGAAAATCAGGGTTCCAGCCTACGAACTACGCTTATATGCACTCTAGTCACGCCCTTTTTGGCGGGCTTTGATGCAGTGAGCGCGCGGACGCCTCTCATTGGATGCGAGTTCGCCCAAGCTCGTCTATAGGCTGCAGCAGTTGCCGCAGAGCAACCTATGAGCTCGCTAGCTAGCCCGCTCAAGGTCTGCAGCTGCCGCACTGCGTTGACAATGGATACAAAAATTAAGGATAATTTTTTGGCTTCAATATCTCAGAAAAGATGAATCTTTCCCGTAGCGTAAGCTAGCTTACGCAATACGAGAGAACCTCTCGTAAGAGAACATCTGCTGGCGGCAAATATAACCAGCAATGAGTGAATCAGTTCACTGGGGACATAATAATAATAGCCTGAGCTGGCAGAGCAGGATACACTTCTCCAAATCTTCCCCAAACACTTTATTTGGCTCCTGCTGGAAGGACTAATTCCTTTCTGAGTTATTTTAAACCTTCAAGTCTGCATTCTGTATGCGGAATATATTCCACAATCACAGCAATGAGTGTGATCTTCAAAAGTAAAATCAGCTTGTCATGTGAGGGTGAATCAGAATCAGCTTTATTGTCAAGTATGCTTACACATACAAGGAATTTGTCTTGGTGACAGGAGCTTCCAGTGCACAACAATACAAAACAGCAACAAGACATAGATAATAATAAAAAAATAGTAATTTTTTTTTAGAAAAGAATAAAGGTATATATATATATATATATATATATATATATATATATATATATATATATATATATATATATATATATACAGTTGTGGCCAAAAATATTGCCATCCTTGGTAAATATGAGCAAAGAAGGCTGTAAAAAAATAAATCTTCATCGTTTATCATTTTGATCTTTCATTTTAAAAAAAATCACAAAAATATAACCTTTATTTGAAGTACAACAATTGAAACAGGGGAAATATCTCATTATTTAATAAATATTTTTCTACAAAATGCATTGGCCATTCTTGTCATTCAATTCTTTTTGCAACCTCCCTTTTCCAAGAAAACAGCTCAGAGTATTCTCTTATAATACCTAATGATTCCTCCATACAGAATCTCTCCAGATCCTTAAAATTCAGAGGTCTATGTTGGTTTCTGTGGGGTTCAGGTCAGGGGACTGGGATGGCCATGGCAGAATCTTGATTTTGTGGTCAGTGACTCATTTTTGTGTTGATTTAGTTTGTTTTGAATCATTGTCCTGCTGGAAGATCGAACCAGGGCCCTTCGTAAGCTTTCTGGCAGAAGCAGCCAGGTTTTGATTTTTTATCTATTAGTATTTGATAGAGTCTGTAATGCCATGTCCAGGACCTCTAGCAGAAAAACAGCCCCACAACATTAAAGATCCAGTAACACATTTAACTGTGGTACTTCTTTATCTCTGTGTGTGCCAAACCCATCTCTGGTGTTTGCTGCCAAAAAGCTTATTTTTTTGTTTGCTTCATCTGACCATAGAGCCAGACCCATTTGAAGTTCCAGTAGTGCCTGGCAAACTGAAGATGCTTGAGTTTGTTGTTGGATGAGAGCAGAGGCTTTTTTTTCTTGAAAACCTCTGAAACAACTTGTGGAGACATAGGTGATGTCTTGATATTTTTTTTGACTTTCTGACCCCAAGACCCAGCTAATTTCTGCAATTCTCCAGCTGTGATCCTTGGAGATTTTTTGGCCACTTGAACCATCCACCTCACTGTGCAAGGTGACAATAAAGACACACTTCCTTTTCCAAGCTGATTCTTAAAATCTACATTTGATTGGAACTTCTTAATTATTGCCCTGATGGTGGAAATTGGCATTTTCAATGCTTTGGCTATATTCTTATGGCCACTTCCCATTTTGCGAAGCTCAACAGTGTTTTGCCACACATCAGAACCTTCTTTACTCTAACCCACTGTGATTGATGATTAAGGGAATTTGACCTGTGTGTTACCTCATATGAAACCCATGTGAAACAGTAAGTCATGGCTGAACAATTTCATGTCATCCAGGTGCACTAAAACATTTAAAATATGAATGGGAATAAAATTCTGATATATTTTACTCATAAGAATTTCTAGGGGTGCCAATATTTGTGGATATTTCCCCTCTTTCAATTGTTTTACTTCAATTAAAGGTTAGATTTTGTGATTTGTTTTTTAATGAAAGATCATAAGGATAAACAATGCATTTTTTTCACAACCTTCTTTGCTCATATTTAGCAAGGGTGCCAATATTTTTGGCCACAACTAATATATATATATATATATATATATATATATATATATATATATATATATATATATATATATATACACACACATAGACACATACACATACGTAGTGCAAATCTAAATACAAATCTGTTATACAGTGCAAGGGAATGTAATGGCAGAAGAGGTTGGATGTGTTGGATAAATATAAAAAGACTAGAATGTGAATTGCACATAATTATTGCTCAATGGGGCAGTTTTAACATGAGATGGATAGTCTAAGGGAAAAAACTGTTCCTGTGCCTGTGGTTTTGGTGCTCTGTGCTCTGAAGCGTCGGCCAGAAGGCAACAGTTCAAAAAGGTAGTGGGCAGGGTGAGTGGGGTCCAGAGTGATTTTTACAGCCTTTTTCCTCAATCTGGAATTGTATAGTTCTTGAAGGGTGGGATGGGGGCAACCAATAATCCTCTCAGCAGTCCGAACTGTCCTTTGTAGTCTTTTGATATCTGATTTCATAGCTGAACCAAACCAGACAGTTATTGAAGTGCAGAGGATAGACTCAATGACTGCTGAGTAGAACTGTATCAGCAGCCCCTGTGACAGGTTGAACAACCTCAACTGGCAAAAGAAGTACAACCTCTGCTGGGACTGTTTCACAATGGAGTAAATGTGGGTCTCCCACTTCAGGTCATGTGAGATGGTAGTGCCCAGGAACCTGAATGACTCCACTGCTGCCACAGTGCTGTTTAGAATGGTGAGGGGTCAGTGTTGGGATGTTCCTCAAAAAGTCTAAAATCATCTCCACCCTTTTGAGCGTGTTCAGCTCTAGGTTGATTTTGACTGCACCAGACAGCCAGCTGTTTAACCTCCCTTCTGTATGCAGCATAATCATCATCTCGGATGAGGCTGATGACAGTGGTGTCATCTGCAAACTTCAGGAGATTGACAGAAGGGTCCTTACAGTCAGTGGTATAGAGGGAGAAGAATAGGGGGGAGAGCACACATCCCTGGGGCACCAGTGCTGATAGTACAGGTGCTGGCAGTGAATTTCCCCTGACTCACAAGCTGCTGCCTGTCCATCAGAAAGCTGGAAATCCACTGACAGATAGATGTGGGAACAGAGAGCTGGTGTAGTTTAGTCTAGAGTACAGCTGGGCTTAGGGATGCATTGATCATGATTATTCATGGCCGATTCTGAGTGCTGATTTTTTACAAGCAAATGGGCTGATTCCGTTACTGATTGCCATTTTTATTTCTTTGTTTAAGCAACAGACAAGAAAGAATGAAAGAGTTCATCAAAAATATGTTTATTTGCTCTTTTACAGGCCAAACTGACCTTAAATGAAAAAAATATCAGTTGCTATGTGAAATTAGAGGCAACAACTGCATATTAAGCACATGTGACGAGGCAGGCAAGGTATGAGAATCTAAACGCAGCTTTTATTAACAAAGAATAAAAAACTAACTCAGAAAATAATGAAAACAAAACACAGGGAACCAGGCACAGAGCATCCAACAATACATGCAAAGACTGACAAAATAACCAGGGGAAACATGGGCTTAAATACACAAGGGAAAACAAGAAACCCCAGGGGAAACAATCAGGGAATGAGGAACACAATCAAGGGAAAACCAATCATAAAATGAAACTACAAAAAGGACTAGTCCCCTTAAATGGAAGTGTCAGGAAGGTACTAAGTTAAAATGCTGCAACTGTGGGGGAGAGGACAGCGCTGCATATGCAGGATGTCCAGTACGACAGCAGACTTGTAAAATCCAGAAGTTAAAGTCTACACAGAATTTAACATATGCAGAAGCAGCTCGCAGAATGAAACATGTAGAAGAATCAAGAGTACAAAATGGAAAGGCACAAACCTCTCAGACTAATGAAGCAATGAAACAGCTGAGTTTCTTAAAAAGTGACTCAACTGACAATATTAACATGAGCAAATCTGATATTGTGGCATTTATCTGTGCAGTGGTGAATGGCACTGCACAGGTAGTAAGAAGATCTGACAAAATAAAAATTGTGGTAGAATGTGCAAACAAATTCTTGAATTGCATAGGTATATCAGCAGAGCAAGTTCATAAGATATTAAAATCAAAAAGAAGGGCAAATAGAAGGAAGTATAACAGCAAGCTATGATGCATCTCAATGTAATGATATATAACATTGTCATGTCTTTCCTGTTGCTTCATTGGAATGCCAGAAGCTTAATCGCTAATGGACAGGAGTTTAAAAAATATATTGCATATATGTATACATTTCCTGATATCATCTGTATACAAGAAACATGGTTATGCAAATCATTGGATTTTAAGCTAAATGGTTATGAGGCATGGTATGTGGTGGAGGATGTGCAACATTCATAAAAGAAAATGTTATATACAGATATGTAAATAATGAAACTAATGCATGTATGTATAGTAGTAATGTGTACACAGGGAGTAATCAGATTATTACATTTCTATAATCCATGTTCAGAATTAACAGTAGATATCTTGAGAAGTGCCATGGGAGAAATGTCAAATAAAATTATTATATGTGGTGATTTTAATGTTCATAATAGTATTTGGGGTAGCAAGAATACAGAAAAAAATTGAGAAATAATAGAAGAATTCATGGAAGAGAACTCTTTAGTGTGTCTAAAGCTTCGTTCACACTGCCAGCGACACACAGTGACAAAAAACGACCTAATCTCATTCATTTTCAATGAGAGCTGGCGACTTCCAGCAACACGAGCAATGGCAACCGTTGGCGACCGGATGTGGGCGTGTCCAGCGATGTGAAAAAGTTGAGAAATGTTTAACTTTATGCAAAAGAAGAGCGACTTTCGGGAGCGACAGCCAATACGAGAGAAGATGGTAGAGCTCCCGTGATCCTACTATTTTAATAATAATATTTATTGTAAAGAAACTCTCTGTTTAGACTCTCCATACACCTAACTGCCAGCCACTGGCAACATGCAGCGACAAAGTAGCTGGCAGTGTGAACGCAGCTTAAATTAAGGCAATCCAACAAGAATAGATATAACAAGAGGTGGAATGTCATGTTTGGATATCACAATAGTTTCAGCACCATTAGCTGGTAAATGTACATGGTCAATATCTAGAATAATATAGGAAGTGATAATTTTCCAGTGACCTGTGAAATTCAAAGTAAGATTCAACTACAAAAATGTAATTATGGTGTAAAATGGGCATATAAAAAAGCAGATTGGGAAAAATTTCAAATGTTATGTGAAGAACAATTCGATAATCTGTCAGTAGAGAGTAATGTTGATGATATGGTAAAATTGTGAATGACATTTATTTTGCAGCCTCTCAGTCTATCCCACTATTAAGTGGTACAAGTACAAGGAAAAATGTGCCATGGTGGTCAGAGGAATGCTCGACTGCAATCAAAGAAAGGAATAAAGCATTTCAGATTTTAAAAATAACACTCACCACAGAAGCAGAAATTTGCCTATATTTAAGATGTATCCATTTCAGTTGAATAACACATTTCCATTTAATTGAATTGAAAAATCCTGTATCCATTTCAATTGAATAACACATTTCCATTTAATTGAATTGAAAAATCGTGAAGAAAATTTTATTAATAAAACTTGCATTTTGTAAGATTTACACATTTTATTTAGTTAACGATTAGGCAATTCAATTAGATGGACATTTTTTATTCAATTGAAATGGATAAATCTTGAAAATAGGCTAAAATATTTTTTTGAATGAGAGCTTCTGAAAACTTCTGCAATACAATAGGGAGGGAATCCTAAATAACTCTATGGCATATGATAAAGAAGATTAATGGAATTGACAGCTTCAAAAAGATACCTGTAATGGAGGAAAGTGGGAAGATAGCTATGACAAATAAAGACAAGGCTACAATGTTGGCTCAAACATTTGCTAAAGCTCATAGCATTGAGAATTTAGATGATACATTCTTAACACGATGACAACAAATTAAGAATATGAAAATACTTTCAAGAAAAAGCAAGATTTTAATAGTAGTTTGGATGATGTGTTTAACTATTTTGAGTTAAAAACATCTCGGGTTACGTAGTGTAACCCTTGTTCCCTGAAAAAAGCGGAACGAGATGCTGCGCTGAGAAAAGCGCTTTGGGAACAATCCTACATTGTGACCAGCTGTGAATATGTGTGTAACACGTCAATGAACATTGACCAGAATTTATAGCCTCAGCTGGTGAGATCATTGGATGCACCTGTCGTCAGATATATTTTTTTCTGAAGAGCAGTCCTGAGACATCCCAGTGCAGCAAAGAAGCGCAGCATCTCGTTCCGCTTTTTTCAGGGAATAAGGGTTACACTACGTAACGAATCGGTTACCTAACGTAACCTCGGTTCTCTCTAGATGAGGGAACAAGTATTGCGTAAGCTAGCTTACGCTACGGGAAAGATTCATCTTTTCTGAGATATTGAAGCCAAAAAACGATCCTTAATTTTGTATCATTTGTCAACGCAGTGCAGCAACTGCAGACCTTGAGCGGGCTAGCTAGCGAGCTCATTGGTTGCTCTGCAGCAACTGCTGCAGCCTATAGACGAACTTGGGCGAACTCGCGTCCAATGAGAGGCGTCCGCGCGCTACTGCATCAAAGCCCGCCAGAATGGGCGTGGCTAGAGTGCATATAAGCGTAGTTCGTGAGGCTGGAACCCTGGTTTTCATTGAATGAAGCGAAAGTCGCTCGTGGCGCGAAGCACGGCCGGCTACGCAATACTCGTTCCCTCATCTAGAGAGAACCGAGGTTACGTTAGGTAACCGATTCGTTCTCTTACGAGAGGTTCTCTCATATTGCGGAAGCTAGCTTACGCTACGGGAACCCATTGTCAATGCCGTCGCGCTCAAGCATCCACTGCATGAGCCCCGGGGTGGGGGTCCGGGGAGCCCCTGTGAGTGGGGAAATAATATTTGGCCGGCAAGAGTGCGGGCCAGTGTGTGTGTAATACATAAGCACATAGTGGGAAGGAACGACAGAGCGGCGGTGCCGGTCTGTGTGGAATGAGTCCCATCAGTGCAGCTCACCAGGGAGCTGTAGCGTATTAAACCGCTAGTAGTTTTGCCTGCAGGGCGGGCACTTCCAGATTGTAAAATCTGACAAAGGTGGAGGGGAAGCCCAGCCCGCTGCCACACATATGTCGTGAATGGAAATCCCGCTGGACCATGCCCACAATGAGGCCATGCCTCTAGTGGAGTGAGCCCTAATGCCCAACGGGCATGGCAGGTCTTTTGACGCCGTATGCGGCAGCAATAGCGTCCACTATCCATCTAGACAGTGTCTGTTTCGAGGCGGCGAGACCTTTGGTGCGCCCTCGAACGAAACGAAAAGCTGCTCAGAGCGTCTGAAAGAGGCGGAGCGCGCAGTATACAATCTCAGTGCTCTGACTGGGCAAAGGAGATTGGCGTCGCGTTCGCTAACGGATGCTGGCAGCGCCGATAGGGAAATGACCTGTGCTCTGAAAGGAGTACCGATCACCTTGGGAACATAGCCGTGTCTAGGCTTTAAAATGACTTTGGAGTCACTTGGTCCAAACTCAAGACACGCAGCGCTGACAGACAGCGCGTGAAGGTCTCCCACACGTTTGACTGATGACAGGGCAGTCAGAAAAACGGTTTTGAGTAAAAGGTATTTCAAATCCACGGATTGATGCGGTTCGAAAGGGGGGGCTTTCATAGTTTCGAGAACTATAGAAAGATCCCAGATAGGAACCGATGGGGGGCGCGGGGGGTTCATCCTTCTAGCTCCCTTGAGGAAGCGGATGACCAGCTCGTTTTTTCCCAGTGACTGGCCGTGCAGGGGTTCAGCGAACGCCGCAACGGCCGCCACATGCACTTTGAGCGTGGATGGGGATCTGCCCTTATCCAGCAGCTCTTGTAAAAACACGAGCAGCGACGACACCCCACATGTCCGTGGGTCCAGGTCTCTGTCAGTGCACTATTTTGAAAACACAGACCATTTTGACGCATAGAGTCTTCTCGTGGAAGGGGCTCTAGCGTGTTTGATGGTGTTTATTACCCCTTCTGGCAGAGCGACGGGTAGTCGTTGATCACCCATGCGTGCAGCGCCCAGCGCTCTGGGTGGGGATGCCAGATCGTGCCGCGAGCTTGAGAGAGGAGATCTGCTCTCACTGTGATGGGCCACGGCGCTGTCAGTGACAGCTGCGTAAGCTCCGGGAACCATGTCTGATTCTCCCAACGCGGGGCTATGAGGAGCACCGAGTGACGCGTTTCCCTGATCCTCTGCATTACCTGTGGCAATAGCGAGACGGGAGGGAAGGCGTAAAGCGGGCGGTTGGGCCAGTCCTGGGCCAGCGTGTCCTCGCTTTTCGAGAAAAATATTGGGCAGTGAGAGTTCTCTTCTGACGCAAGAGGTCTCGATCTCTGCTCTGCCGAATATGCACCATAACTTCTGGACTGTTTGAGCGTGGAGGAATATTGTCTCTGGACAGTCTGTCTGGGCCGTCGTTCAGGTGGCCTGGCACGTGCGTCGCCCTCAGCGAGCGCAGGTGGCACTGGGACCAACTCAGTATGCGTTTCGTCAGATGGAAGAGGTTCCTGGATCTGACACCGCCCTGACGGTTTAGGTAGGATACCACAGATCTGTTGTCCGAACGGACCAGGACGTGGTGACCCTGAATGACCGGGAGAAAGCGCACAAGCGCGTACTCGACCGCTATCATTTCCAGACAATTTATGTGAAGGAGCTTTTCCTGAACTGACCATAGGCCAAAAACCGGAGAGCCCTCGCGAGACCGCGCCCAACCCGTGTTGGACGCGTCTGTCGAGATGACTTTTCGGCGAGAAACAGCTCCCATCGTCACTCCCGCTGATACCATTCGGCCACTGTCCAGGGCTGCAGAGCTGAAATACAGGTCTAAGTCACCTTGATCGGCTGGCGGCCTGTGGCCCAAGCCCGGCGAGACGCGTGGGTGTTTAGCCAATGCTGAAGCGGGCGCATGCGCAGTAAATCCAGCTGAAGTACTGCTGCGGCTGAGGCCATGTAACCTAGCACTCTCTGAAATTTTTTTAGAGGCGTGAGGCTGTTCATCTGAAAGGACGCGGCTAGTCGCTGAACACGCCGCGCGCACTGTGTAGATAAGGGAGCCGTCATTGCCACGGAGTCTAGTTCTATTCCAAGGAAGGAAATTGCTTGACTGGGCTGTAGTGAGCTCTTGGTCCAATTGACTGCAAGACCCAAACTGTTCAGATGGCTGAGGAGAACTGTTCTGTGAGACAGAAGCTCCGTATGTGACTGTGCCATAATCAGCCAGTTGTCCAAATAGTTCAGAATTCGCAAGCCCTGACTCCGCAGGGGTGCGAGCGCCGCATCCATGCACTTCGTGAAAGTACGGGGTGCTAAAGACAGGCCGAACGGAAGGACGGTGTATTGATAAACCTGGCCGTCGAAGGCAAATCTCAAGAATGGCCTGTGACGGGATTTATCTGAATCTGAAAGTAGGCATCTTTCAGATCGAGAGAGATAAACCAGTCCCCTGGCGCGTATGCGCGAGGAGTTTCCTGATTGTAAGCATTTTGAACGGTCTTTTTGCAAGCACCTTGTTCAAACCCTTGAGATCTAATATTGGTCTGAGGCCGCCGTCTTTCTTGGGAACAAGAAAATAACGGCTATAAAACCCTGACTCGCTCAGCGAAGGCGGCACTTTCTCTATGGCCCTTTTGCACAGAAGGTTTGCTGTTTCTGAACGAAGCATGCAGGCTGCTTCCGTGTTCACAATAGTTTCGAGCCGCGCTCTGAAGCGGGGAGGGCGGCGATCGAACTGTAGCAAATAGCCCTGTTTTATTGTGCTTAACACCCATTTGGATATCCCTGGGCTAGATTCTCACGCTTTGAAGCATAACGCTAAAGTGTGAATGGCCAAATCGCCCTGATTGCCGCACACAGCGCGCTGAACAGAATGTGTGAGCGCGCTTACTGTGCTTATGCATGACTGCTCGCAGACAGCAGGGACAGGCTGTTCTGTGAGTGACGTCCCGATTGAGGTGAATGGGGAAAGAGTCACATCTGTTAAGTGATGCGCGAGCATAGTCACGGGCACGGGACTTACATACAGAGAAGTGTTTGCTGGCCGTGTGACAGAGCGGGCAGAGAATGGGCGTGCGCACGGATTCGTGGGCGTGTTTATTGACTCTAACACTCGAGCGGGTTGTGTCCGCTTTATGTGAGTGGGCTCTGATCGGGACACGGGAAGTGTAATGCTTGTGTGTAGAGGTGAACACTGGATTGTGGGCACATATTCTACACATAAGGCTGGTCGTGTGACAGAGCGGCCAGAGAAAGGGCGCGCGCACGGATTCGTGGGCGCGTTTATTGACTCTAACACTCGAGCGGGCTGTGTCCGCTTTATGTGAGTGGGCTCTGATAGGAACACGGGAAGTGTATTGCTTGTGTGTAGGGGTGAACACTGGATTGTGGGCACATTTTCTACACATAAGGCATGTTTGCTCTTTACAAGATTTCTTTGGGTCGCCGTGAAAACGGCGTTTGAGTGCAGCAAGCGGGCAGTATCACCGGCTTGTTGGCTGCTGAATCCACCACTGTAGTAGCCTGAGAGAGGGGGACTGACAGGGGGCAAAGCTTTGATGGTGGTCCGGCCGTGGCGGGACTGAGCCGTCGTTTTTTTCAACAAGGCTAGGAGGACTTCGGTTGCTCAGGTTTCAGCGCAACCTTAGACCGAGGCCCGCGGGGGGGCGGCGGTCTGCGGCGGCTGTCTGAGCGCGATCGAGGGCGGCCGCCCTGTCGACGCTGAGAAGTCCGACTTTGTTGAGCTGGGCGCTGTGAAGAGGCTCGTGCAGGAGGCTGGTCACGTGGGCGGCCTGCAGAGGAGCTAGCGCGACGCGGCAGGAAGAGGTTCATGGCTTGGGTGGCTTTCTGGACTTCTGAAAACAATGCCACTCACCGCGGAGCCGAAGAGACCGGTCGGAGAGAGCGGTGCGTTGAGGAACGTGGAGCGCTCTGCTTCTCCCATGTTGGCTAGCGTTAGCCACAGATGTCTCTCGGTCACAGTCAGCGAGGCCATGCACTTCCCTAGAGCTTGGGCTGCAGCTTTGGTGGCGTGAAGGGCGAGGTCCGTCACGCTTCTTAGATCTGTAACAGCCTCTGGGTGCCTGCCTTTCTCATCCCACTCCCGAAGAAGGTCCGCTTGGAGGATCTGTAAGACGGCCATGGAGTGCAGAGCAGATGCGGCTTGGCCGGCGGCGGAATAGGCGCGGCCAACATAGGCGGAAGTCGCTCTGCAGGCCTTAGACGGGAGCACTGGCTTAGACCGCCATCTCGCGGAGGGCGGGCAAAGGTGTGCTGCTACCGAATCCTCGACCGGGGGAATGGAGGAGTAGCCCTTGAGTGTGGAGTTCCGGCAGGAAGGGAGTGGCCCGGGCCGCGGGTGTTGCGCGGCGACGGCTCTGAAGAAAGCAGCCGTCAAGTCTGTTGGGAGCCTGCTCAGGGGGCGGTGACCACTCGAGCCCGAGGCGGTCGACGGCCTGTGTGAGTAGGCATGTTAGTTCCCCTTCGACTCCGGCGCGGGTCCTGCTGGATTCCTGGGCTGAGGAGGAGGCGTGGGAGCCTGACCACTCCTCGCTGTCCGAAGCCATGATGGAACAGCCCTTATCCTCCGCCTCATCCTCCGAGATGGCAGCAGTGCGGCCGCTGGGCGGCAACTGCGCGTCCCGGGGGGGGGGCGGGGAGGGTGAGAGCGATGCTCGAGGGAGTGGCTCCAGCGAGGCAGTCGCTTCTATCACCGGTTCTGGCAGCCTTTGGGAGCGGCGCTTTTTCCTGCACGGCGGAACGGAAGGCGGCGCGGCGGCTTCAGTTCTGAGCGCTTCGAGTCGAGCCCGCAGGGTCGACATCGGAAGCTCCTCGCAGAGGTCGCATCCGCCTTCAGCGAGGGCGAGCTCTGCATGCCCCAGTCCCAGGCAGAGAGCGCCAGATGATGTGGCGGTCTCCGGTGCTGAGAGGGGCGCGGCATGAAGCGCAAGTGGTGCGAGGCATCTTAAAAAAGACGCTCGTTACTCTTTTGTGAAGTTCGTTAAGAACTAGCTTGCTCTAAAAAAGGATACGTCGCCGGATGGCGTAGCTCGCAGGATGGCTGACAAATGATACAAAATTAAGGATAATTTTTTGGCTTCAATATCTCAGAAAAGATGAATCTTTCCCGTAGCGTCAGCTAGCTTACGCAATACGAGAGAACCTCTCGTAAGAGAACCCGAGACATTCCCTTTACAAAAATCTTCACTAGGATGCTGCGCTGAGAAAAGCGCTTTGGGAAAGAGAATACCCACACCGCCGCACTGAGACTGTCCGGACCCCTGCGGTTGTGAAGTGTGCTCACAAGAACGCGAGAGGTCTCAGACATGAGCTTGAGATGTTGACTCAAGGACATAAGAACCCGGAGTAGCATGAACATCCAAACTATAACATTTGATGAATGTGTGCGGAGAGGACCAGCCTGCCGCATCACAAACTTGCTGCAGAGGGACCCCTCTAGCCAAGGCTTTAGAGGAGGTGACCCCTCTGTTGGAATGAGCCCTGATACCGCGTGCCTCGTGCCTCGCGGGCTGGCATAATAGCTAAAAGCAGACTCTCCTTGCTTAGAGTGAACCCTTGGTATTTCTAGCTGATGTGATCCTAGTGATCTGAGTGATCTGTTGGGTTTATATTCTGTGAGCATATCTGCAATATATTGAGGTCCTAGCCCATTGAGTGATTTATATACCAGTAATAATACATTAAAATCAATCCTAAATGATTTTGTAATCATTTAGGATTGTGTAAAGTGTAAAGACCTGAGGACTGGTGTGATATGTTCATATTTTCTGGTTCTGCTCAGAATCCTGGCAGCAGCGTTCTGTATGAGCTGCAACTGTCTTATGGTCTTTTTGGGAAGGCCAGTGAGGAGTCCATTACAATAATCCACCCTGCTGGTGATGAAAGCATGCACAAGTTTCTCTAGGTCTTGACTGGAAACAAAGCATCTAATTCTTGCAATATTTTTCAGATGATAGTATGCTGATTTAGTTATTGCTTTGACATGACTACTGAAACTAAGGTCTGACTCTAGAGACACACCAAGATTCCTGACTTGATTTTTAGTTGTTTGACCCCTAGCGTCAAGGTATGCATTCACCTTGAGAAATTAATATTTTTTTCCAAACACAATGACTTCAGATTTGTCTTTGTTTAACTGAAGAAAGTTTTGGCACATCCAACTGTTAACTTCATCAGTGCATTTGCACAGGGAGTCAATGGGGCTGTAATCGTTAGGTGATAGGGCTAAGTAGATCTGTGTGTCATCTGCATAGTAAGCAATTTGGTTCTTTCTCATTATTTGGCTCATTGGGAGCATATACAGGTTGAACAGGAGTGGCACAAGAATTGAGCCTTGAGGGACTCCGCATGTCATGGACGTCCACTCAGACTTAAGGTCTCCTATACTCACATAATAACCTCTCCCTTCTAAGTATGACTTGAACCATTTTAGGACCATCCCAGAAATCCCCACCCAGTTTTCCAGCCTGTCAAGAAGTATGTTGTAATCGACAGTGTCAAATGCAGCACTGAGGTCGAGTAGTACCAGTACTGATAATTTGCCTGTATCAGTATTTAAGCGAATATCATTTATTATCTTTATGAGCGCTGTCTCTGTGCTGTGATGCGATCGGAAACCAGATTGAAAATTGTCAAAGTATCCATTTGAGTTCAAGAATTTGTTCAGCTGATTGTAGACAACTTTTTCAATGATCTTGCCTATGAAAGGAAGATTTGAGATCAGTCTATAGTTGCTTAATATGGTCTTATCCAGATTGCTCTTTTTCAAGAGGGGCTTGACAACTGCAGTTTTCAGGGAGTTTGGAAAACTCCCAGAGAGAAGTGAGGAGTTTATCACTTCTAGGAGATCTGCTTCTAAACAGTTGAACACACTTTTGATAAAAGATGTGGGAAGTGCATCAAAGGCGCAGGTTGATGTTTTAAGGTGCTGTACGGTTTCTTCCAAAATTTTGCCATCAATTTCTTTGAAATCAGACATAGTAACTACTTTCTCAGGTTGTGGTTTGATTTGTCTGACCCCAGCACAACTCAAGGATGTGCTGATCTCCTTTCTGATATTATTGATTTTTTCAGAGAAGAAAGAAGCAAACTCACTGCACTTGCTGTCTGAGAGCATTTCACTGGGAATCTGGCTTGGGGGCTTTGTCAGCCTCTCTACAGTCGCAAAAAGAGTGCGTGTGTTGTTTAAGTTGCTGTTTATAATATTCGAGAAGAAAGTCTGTCTAGCTTTTCCTAGTTCCATATTAAAAGCATGGATGCTGTCTTTGTAGATGTTATAATGGACTACAAGTTTTGTCTTCCGCCACATGCGCTCTGCTTTTCTGCATTGTCTTTTCATATTTTGCACTGCTGTTGAGTTTCTCCAAGGTGCTTTTTGTCTGCCACTCTTCTTCCTGACTTTCACAGGAGCAATATCATCAATTACAATTTTAACTTTTGAGTTAAAAGAATCGAGGAGAAAATCAACAGAGTCAGCAGATATACTTGGTGTTAAAGATATAGCCTTCATAAATAGTACACTAGTGTTCTCATTTAAGCATCTCTTCTTGACAGACACAGATCTAGCTTCAATGGCAGGAGAGATCAATATATCAAAGAAAATACAGAAATGATCAGACAGTGCTACATCCTTAATAACAATCGATGAAATGTTTAGACCCTTACTGATAAGTAAATCTAGAGTGTGTCCATGATTGTGTGTGGGTCCATGTACATGCTGAGTCAGATCAAATGTTTTTAAAACAGTTTTGATTTCTTTTGTCATATTGGTTTCTGCATTATCTATGTGAATGTTTAAGTCTCCAGCAATGGCAAAACAGTCAAACTCTGAGGTAACAGTTCTGTAAAGTCCTCAGCAAAGACTGGAGAGTATTTTGGAGGCCTGTAAATAATGATAAGTAAAATGCGTGGAGCACCTTTTAACACACTACCCAAATATTCGAAAGACGGGTAATTCCCAAATGATAGTGCAGGGCCATATGTAGCAAAATAAAGTGTTTGGAACATTTCATATAGATTTTTGCAAATTATGTTTTTTGACTTCTTCAGACCCTATAGTTTGCAAAACTACCTGTTTCCGATTTTTTCCCGGGGTGCACAGGCCCAAAATCCAAGATGGCGGATATATCACCCAAAATTGCAAATAATCGCCTTTTTAAACATTTCAAATGGATATATGTTAGGTATATCATTATATACATACATTTTCTAATTAACTGAATGACTTAGGTAATAAATATGACCATGGGTAACATGAATTATCATGATGATCAACCAATGATGGGTGTATAACCACCATTATGCTATTTATTGGCATACCCGGAAAATCACATTGACTGATTAAAAGCACTTGTGTGGTTAGACATGGACTTGTATAAAAGAGTTCGAAAACTGAGTTTCCTGGATCTGCAGTTCCAAGCTAACATCATACCACATCCAGGTCCTTTCCATGTAGTACTCTGTGCTTTACGGTGTCTTGGTGCAACCCTTGAGGGCAGTGGTCTGGATGAAGCCTGGGTTCAATCTGGTCTGTACAGTAGTGTTACAGTAAGCCAAATACTGAATGGTAAACACTACAATAGAGCACTGGAAGCTCACCAAGTCATTCTACAAGTTCTATTTGACTTATGGATTGAGGCCTTCTATGAACATCACCCAGTGTTGCATCGTAAATTGTCGCCTGTGCTAGAGGAAGTCAGAAAATCTGTTCAAAGTGGTGAAGATGTTCCTCAAGTTCATTGTAAACTGGTTGAAATGGTATCTGATCTAAACTTGATGGAAATGTTGGAACAATTTGATCGCAACAATGAAAAGAATCCAATGTACCAGTGGGCTTGTGTGTACATGAGACAGATCAGCAACCTACTCCACTTCATACAAAGTATTCGCAGTCAGAACTGGCTCTTGCACCTGGCTTCAGTGGAAAGGATGTGCATTTACTTTTTTGCCTACAACAGGCATGATTATGCCCAGAATATTCCTGAGTACATTGCACATATGTATCACCTGGAAAGAAGACAGCCTTCAATTTGGCAAGATCTCAAGAGTGGTGACTTTATTGTTAGTACGAACCCTATTCCCTTCACATCCATTGGACCTGATCATGCTCAAGAGCATGTGAACAAGATTCACAAAGGAGAGGGTGCCATTTCGAGCTTAACCACTGACAATCAGGGCCTGTTGAAGTACTGCCTGAGTTCCCCGGTGCTGGCTAGACTGGCTGGTGAGACAGAGCGAATGCTTAATATAACCGGTCCCACAAGAAACAAACATCATCAACATTCTTTATACAGAAATACACTTCAGGAAAAAGCAGTAAAAAATGTGAAACACGTGTTGAGCATCACAAACCCTTTCAGCCCACCAGAGAATGATGATGCATCTGAAATGAAATTGGTTAACTTTGTCACCAAGCAAATAATGCCAACAGCAGTGCAGCATGATATTTTGGACACAGAGTTAAGAGGTGCAAAAGCACTTGAAACTTATGTTAATGAAAGGGTCAGAGGAGAAAAGAATATGTGGGACAAAATGTCAAAGCTGAAGTATTTGACATGGAAAGATGGATGCAAAACTATCAAGCTTAAGTCGTCTTCTGAGGTTGTTCAGATGAAAGCAACCAACTCCCTGTTTGTTCGCTTGCTCCTCATTGCAAAGTCCTCAAGAGAACTGGACTTGCAGGACATTGTGGGAACATATGAATTTGCTGATTATAATGCAAGCCTAATGGTGCCTGATGGTTCTTTGCTGCCCACTACAGCTAAGTCTGCCCTCATCCATGAACTGGAGGGACTGGTTTCAGAAACAACATCCTCTGAACAATCTACAGAGAGTAGCTCTGTGCAATCAACACAGACATTGGATAGCATCTTAATAGATGGCATGTAATAAAAAATTACTCTATAGCATCACCTCTATAGCATCACCATAATTCACTCTCACTCACAAACTTGCATGTTAATTCAGTCTGATAAATCATTAAACTAAATTAATGTAATCACTTAGGGCTGTGTTAACCAAAAGCATTGTTATCCCAAGTTGCTGTTAGACCATTGGTGCCTATGGTCACCTACTATCAAATTACACTAACAATGCTTAGAACAGTTAATAAATGAACATCTGATTCTATACTCTCATTCATCTCTCACAACATGCTACATTAACTCCGTTACATTCACTTGAGTACTTTTTTGGGACAAATGTTACTTTTAGAGTTGGTTTAAATGTGGGGACTTTTTACTCTGACTCAAGAAACATTTCTAATAAAAATGTATTACTTTTACTTTGTTCCTGCCATTACATTACTGGGTTTAATTTCAGTTAATGTGTAAATTAATGAGAGATTATTGAATGGGACTTTTATGACAGCGGAAGTTCACACAGCTGCGTGCGCTGTCACAGACTGTCACCCAAGCCGAGTCCATCACTGCTGCAGCATAATGAAATATCATAAGACCAAGATCGGTCGTAAGCCGCCGCCTTTCTTGGGTACGATGTAGGGCTGTAGAAACCCTTCTTCTTCTCTGTTGGAGGGACAGGCTCTTATCGCATCTTTGAGTAAGAGAGTCATGATTTCCACGCGCAGGGATTTGGCATCTTCGGCGTATTTCTGTGGTAAAACGGACACCCCCGAAGGGTCGAATGGTCCTGGCCAGCCAGCGTGACGGATTGGGAAGTGAGAGCCACGCGTCCAAACTCCAAGCTAGAGGCACTAAGGGGACGATTATTCTTGACGTATTTTTTGGAAGCCGCAGAAGGACGCCCTCCGCGAGCAGACGGAGCGGGGCCCATGCTGGCAGCTTTGCGGCGGGGCATGATGTGAGATATGTCCTCAGTCTGCTTCTTCACCACTGAGAACTCCTGGGCAAAGTCCTTGACGGTGTTGCCGAAAAGGCCGAAAGCGTGTTTTGTCCACTTCACGCATCTCGACCATGTTCAGCCACAGATGACGTTCCTGAATCACGATATGGGCCATCGTCTGCAGCTTGCTGCATACACAACTGATCGGCTCCGAAGAAAATTTCTGAATGAAACAGACGCATTTCCCTCCCTTTATACCCGTATGTCCAGGGGCGGGACATGCAAATTCTGTCTGCCAATTTCTCATTGGCCTATTCTCATAGATCAGAGATGCGAAAGGCTCTCAAGGGAGACTCCTAGTGGTACTTCTTCGACACAACGTCAAAGTGAGCGACAGACGGGGAAAAACAGTTTTTCACAATTCCTGACATTTAATCGAAGAAATCATTCCCTGTCTTAGGTCAATTAGGATCACTACATTATTTAGATTAGAGTAGAGAATGATTTATATCTACTAATAGTAGAGAATTATTTATTTCTGCTTTTATTTCCTTCATCACATTCCCAGTGGGTCAGAAGTTTACGTACACTTTGTTAGTATTTGTTTGCATTGCAACTTTGGTCAACCGTTTTGGGTAGCCTTTCACATGCTTCTCACAATAAGTTGCTGGAATTCCTCTAGACAGAACTGGTGTAACAGAGTCAGGTTTGTAGGCCTCCTTGCTCACATACGCTTTTTCTTTTCTGCCCACAAATCTGGATTGAGGTCAGTGCTTTGTGGCAGCCACTCCAATACCTTGACTTTGTTGTTCTTAAGCCATTTTGCCACAACTTTGGAGGTATGCTTGGCAAAATTTAACACATGGGCGTGGCTGGGGAGCTCTGTAGTGCCACCTTTTGCAAAAGAGTTTAGGTCAGTTTCTTCTACGGTCACCAAACTTGCTAGATGTATTGTACTCATCAAGCTGGACAACTTTCAAAATTACAGTCATTAGCTCCACTCCATAGAAAGTTGGTGATTTTGGATTGAATGTGTATTTTTAGAAAATCGCATACCCTGAATTTTGAATAATTCTCCTAGGGGATTCATGAGACTGGCACCAATCTTAGGCAATATTATGCCAAGATATTGAAGATGCTGAATTGCGCACTGTTTTTATATTTTAAATGATGTTGCCATGGCGAGGTAATAAAATAAGGCAATAATTTCCTTTCCTTTAATTATATAATTAATAATAATATATATTCCTTATTCTGTGTGCATTGTATGATTTTGATGAAAATTCAGCTATATGTTTTGTAAAGGGGGCTGATCACATTTATGTGGCTATTATGGGTCAAGGGCATATTGCCACCAACTGGCAGCGGGAATTAAGGGAATTTTAACAGACTTATAGCGCTCTTGTGTTTACGTGAATATCTTAAATACTGTTTCCATTGCAATTTATTGTGCAAGTGAAAGCAGTTTTTAAAGTAAAAGAAAAATGCTATAAAAGTCTAAATTTATTAAAATATACTGCACAAACTTTTTATTTTTATATTAATAAATTAGAAAAAAAAGTAATATTATATATTCTAAGTGCAATGGGCAGTGGTGTCTCAGTGGTTAAGGCTCTGGGTTACTGTCCAGAAGGTCAGGGGTTCAAGCCCCAACACCACCAAGACACTACTGTTGGGCCCTTGAGCAAGGCCCTTGAACCTATCTGCTCCAGGGGCGCTGTATCATGGCTGACTGCACTCTGACCCCAGATTAGCTGGGATATGTGAAAAATAAATAATTTCACCATGTATATGCAGAAATGTATGTATAATGTGTGACAATTGATCAATTTATTTATGTTTATTATTTTAATTAACTTTAATCAAACGCAGTACCATAAATGTCCAATAGAGGACAGCCCAGCTTCATTGTTGAATGATTCCCAAAATTACACTTCCCTGTCCTTTCCAGGATTTTGTGTGTTGTGTCTAGAAGGGATCCCTCTTTCGTACGTTATCTATATGAAGTATGTCTAGCTACATTGTTCTGTTAACTATATTTCTCATTTCATGTGTTAAACATCTCCAGTTCATGAGTTGGAGATTCTATTTCATCTGATCTGTGTATGTTTTATTGCCGATCTGCTGCTGGAATGTGTTATTTTGAAAGTTTGTTGTGGCTGTTATCAGTGTCATTTAGTGTCAGGAGTTTTTCTACAGCTCACGCTCTTTTCCAGGAAATAGAAAAGAAAAATATGTCCCACATTGTGATGGCCTTCTCAGCCGTATTGTTTGTGTGCATGTAGAGCATGTGTTTTGTCTTTATCTCTCTCTCTCTCTTAATCAGGTGTGGGGTATCCAGGTGAGCTGATTGTTAATTGGGAGCAACAGCACGCAGTGTGTTTCCTTCCTATATAAGTGTTCAGTGGCTGGGTTGTGCAATGGGAGATGGGTGTTCGTGAGCTGTGCCATCTTGATCACCGATGCTATCGTGCAGATTCTCACGCTGGAGTGGAGAGTAAGTTGTTTTTTCAAGTACAGAACAGTCAATAAATGTGTCTGTGTATTCGCTACTCATCTTTTATTGCATTTTATTAAGTGTAACACCCATCCACTGACATACAGATGAAATCTTGGTTTATTACAAAAAAAGTTATATTTGGGTGAATTAGAAATTAGAACTTCTAAAAACTAGGTCATTTACATTACATTACATTTATGCATTTGGCAGACACTTTTATCTAGGTGCTAGTGAAGGGTGTGTTCGTATGATATGATTTGTGGAAGTCAGGAACAATCCGAAGATAGTCTGTTGAAGCTGGTGTGTTGCAAAGCAAAGCCCAGATGATATAGGCCCTGAGACACGGGCAGAGGCCGAGGAATCCTCCTCCAAATGAACTGGGCACTGAACTGGCGAGGGTGACGGCAAGCAGGAAGGTAACTGCACCTCTACAGAAGGACAAACAAGAGACACAGGAGCATGCTCCAACTACACAAGAAAGCACAGTTAACATGACAGTGAACAATAAACGGGCAAATAATGAGGTGACACACAAGGAATAAGTAATCAGAGTGAAGCAGTCAGAGTGAACCAGATGGTAAATCATTGCTGTGATCAGCATCTCCCCGAAATCGATCACCATTCCCATCTCTCTTGGATACAGACTACATCAATGTTGTCGGCATATAGTTTATTAGTGAGAGGAAGCTTTTTGTTGTACACTCTTTCTGCATTAGAGGAGTCACCTGCGTGCTTGCTGTTCTTCTTTGGCCAGTCGCATTTACCCTCCATCTTCATAGCCTGGCTCCTCGCAACGGGACGTGGTGACCTCCGGTAGCTTGGGTTTGACTACTTTGAGGCATGGGGTCTGGCACTCTACCAGCCCGCGGGGACTCCACAGGCAGAGCTTCATCACACAAAGCTTCATTGTTGTCCATCATTGGAGTGGAATGCGTTGCACCATCGTTACGTGTGGTCTACGCCCAGTGCAACTGTCTTCAGCGTAGTTGCACTGTTGCATTGGTTTCTTCTCCAACTTTTCCTTGTTGTTGGAGACTTGACGTCCATGGCTGTAGAGTGTCCACCGCCCTTGGTTTTTCTGTCTGAGTGATTCTTCTTATACACCTTAGCCTCAAGGAGAGGTGGCTGAAATTGGTCAGGCCTCTACCCTTCAACCTGTCCAGCTTGGGAAACCCTGCCAGGAGTTTACACTCCCGCTGGCCAAGCTTTCTGGGTAATCGAGGCACTCAAACCACCACACCACATTAAGGGATCAGCCTTGTGATGGAAATAGGCAAACAGGATGTGTCTCATATCTTCTGCGTACATTGTGTGATTTAGATTATTGAGTTGTGTTTTTTTTTCTTGGGGGCTAATCACCTGGATGTGACTATTGTGGGTCACGGTCATAGCACCACCAACTGGCAGCAGGAAGTGTGGCACTTACAACAGACTTTGAAAAAGTTCTCTTACATTTACCCAAATTGCTTAAAAACTGCTGATGGAAAATTATTAAGGGATGTTTGATAGCTTTAATAGTGTTCTCATGGCAATGGATTAAATGACATGAAGTTGTAGTGAAACTGGAATGGTGGCTTACACATTGTATATTTAGGGTCCAAGTTTACATTAATGTTGAGTTGTTGCTGTGTCCACCATGCTTCGTTTTTTGAAAGCCACAGAGTGGAAATTGACCCATGGTACTTGGGCCCGTCATTGCTGCACACAGCTATATATATTATAATTTTTATTTTTGGCGCATTCATCCTTTTTAAGCATTCGTTATGCTTGAACTCTCAAGAAACTTGGCACACACATAGACCTGCGTAAAATAAAAAAAGTTATGTAGTGTTTAGGCTTGAGTGTGGTCGAGGAGCTCTACAGCGCCTCCAAACGCAAGCATTGGTTGGGATGATTTTGCTCAGATATGCACAAGACTTGGTATGGTTACTGCTCTCATTATGTTAGAAAAAGTTCACTTGGTTGTATTTGACTCCACCCAACAGGAAGTCAGCTAGTGAGGAGTTTGGCAAGATTTTAGAATTCTTTTGTTATTTGTCTTGGGTGGGGCCAGTGGACTCCATAGCACCTCCTAATATTTTGAATGAATTTATCGCTGTGGTTGCCACAGAGTTTGTCTAATATTCACAAGTTGTGGTGAAGACATTGTTCTCACCATGACAGACATATTTCCCATTGGCTTATATTAGCTCCACCCAACAGGAAGTTGCATGCTCTGGATTTCGAAACACTCCTCCTAGGGATTTCATGTTACAGGTATCAAATGTGCATGCCAATACATTGACGATGCTAAATTGCAAAATGATTTTTTATATATTGAATGGTGTTGCCATGGCAATGCAACAAATTAACGTAAAGGAAATGTCTCATATCTTCTGCATGCTCCATTGTTGAATGATTCCCAAACACCTTCAGATGACTAGAAGGGAACCCTTGTTTGTCAACTTATCCTATATTGGAAGTCTGTTATGTTTGTCTAAGCAGTAGTGATTTCTCAGGGCCTGAGAAGCAAAGCCTTCTTTGCTGGCCTAACAATGCCAAATAAATATCCTTATCCTTAAATAGAATCCTTTCATTCTCAATCACCTTTTTGCCAATGCATTTTAATCACTTTCCTTTCTTAATTAATCTACAAACAAATAGAGAAAAACGTCTAGGTTACGTATGTAACCTCCGTTCCCCGATGGAGGGAACGAGACGTTGTGTCAGAGAAGCGACACTAGGGGTCTCTCTTGAGCGCCGATATTCACCTCTGAACTATGAAAAAAGGCCAATGAGAGTTGGCAACCAGTATTTGCATGTCCCGCCCCCGGACATACGGGTATTTAAGCGGCGCAAATACGGGAGTTCATTCAAGATTTTTCTGAGGAGCCGGAAATGGTCCGGCCACAACAGTGGCTCAGCGACGTGGCAGGGGAGACACAACGTCTCGTTCCCTCCATCGGGGAACGGAGGTTACATACGTAACCTAGACGTTCCCCTTCTGTCGCTCTCTCCATGTTGTGTCAGAGAAGCGACACTAGGGGTCCACTTAAAAAGTGCCATGCGCTGAGCCGTGTACGTGAACTGCTGATACAGGAGCGAGCAGGTATTCTTATGTGCAGAACGACCAACTGTATCAGGCTGCACGTACCCTTCCCCAATGCCCCATTTAAGCCATCAGACTCCTTATCATTACCCTGGAGGGGGGAACAAGGTGATGGCCGCCAACCTGGGAACGGGCCAGCCTGGCTGGGACTCTTCTCTCTCTATGTTTCTCGCATAGAGCAACTACGGCCGGGGCCCTTACACGCATTGAGGGAAGGGGGTCTTAGCCCTTCATTCAGGGCGGAGATGACCCTGTGGAGGCCACACCTACCCGGCAGGGGAGGCAAGTTTTAGTGGCAAATACATCAGATGGCCTAACTTAGGACATATGTGGAAAAGTTGGTGCGGTGGTAGATCCAGCCTCGTAGAGGGGGGAAGCATACAGCACGGCGACCGAGGCAGCTGTAACTGCCTAAGGGAGACACGGGGGTCCGCTCGTGAGGGGACAGGGAACAGGAGGACTTACCTGTGGAGCACCTATACCAGTACAGGGTAGCATGAGGTACCCGCAGTGGCTTGGGTCGGCGAGTTCCTCCGCTGAACTGCGGACCCACGAGGGCTAGGGAGGAGTCAACCAGTGGCCCAAAGATGGGATCTCCTGGGAACGGAGGTGCACTGTTCTCCCTTGGTTAGAGGGAAAGGGCGCTAGGCGCAAGCGATTCACCCGGTCAGATCGTCAGCGTGCTACCGAGTTCTACGGGCTCGGACCTGAGAAAACACGGGACGATACTGACTCAACTCGGAGATTATAGAATCTCGCAAAAGTGTTAGGTGTTGCCCAGCCCGCTGCTCTACAGATGTCTGCTAGGGCGGTGCCCCTAGCCAGTTCCCACGAGGACGCAACACTCCTGGTGGAGTGAGCTCGGACCCGCAAGGGGGGTCATGGCCTGGGTGTGATAAGCCAAGAAAATGGCGTCGACAACCCAGTGAGCGAGTCTCTGCTTGGAAACAGCGTTCCCTTTCCGCTGTCCCCCGAAGCAGACGAAGAGTTGCTCAGAGCGTCTAGTGCTCTGTGTGCGGTCCAGATAGATACGTAAAGCACGTACTGGACACAGCAGTGAAAGGGCTGGGTCTGCCTCCTCCCAGGGCAGCGCTTGCAGGTTCACTACCTGATCCCTGAAGGGTGTGGTAGGAACCTTGGGCACATAGCCCAGTCGTGGTCTTAGGATCACGTAAGTGCCGGACCGAACTCCAGGCAAGTGTCGCTAACAGAGAACGCTTGCAGGTCCCCGACCCTCTGATGAAGATGAGCGCGATCAGCAGGGTGGTCTTGAGAGAGAGAGCCCTGAGTCCAGCTGAATCTAGCGGCTCGAAGGGGGTCTCTGGAGGCCCGTGAGGATGACCGAGAGATCCCAGGAGGGGAACAGGTTAGGCCGGGAGGGAGCCTCCGGGCACCTTTTAGGAACCTGACAATTAAGTCGTGCTTACCAAGAGACTTGCCGTCTACCGTGTCGTGGTGAGCCGCGATGGCGGCGACATACACCTTGAGGGTGGAGGGGGACAGCCTCCTCTCCTGACCTAACCGCGCACTTCTGTGGGGAAAGAAGATCCTTCCTCAGGGGAATTCGCCAGGGAGGGGCTGCCGTGAGGAGCGTGAGATCCGAGAACCAAGTCCTGGTGGGCCAGTAGGGGGCCACCAGAGTGACTTGCTCCTCGTCCTCCCTGACCTTGCATAGCACCTGTGCAAGAAGGCTCACTGGGGGAAAAGCATACTTGCGCAGCCCCGCGGGCCAGCTGTGCGCCAGAGCATCTGCCCCAAAGGGAGCCTCTGTCAGGGCATACCAGAGCGGGCAGTGGGAGGTTTCCTGGGAGGCAAACAGGTCTACCTGGGCCTTGCCGAACCTGACCCAAATCAGCTGAACCGACTGGTGGTGGAGCCTCCACTCTACGCCGGGCAAGCTCTGCCTTGACAGCGCGTCCGCTACCGCATTGAGGTTGCCGGGGATGTGAGTGGCGCGCAGTGACTTGAGTCGCTGCTGGCTCCAAAGGAGGAGATGACGGGCGAGCTGTGACATGTGGAGGGAGCGTACTTTGCCTTGGCGGTTTATGTATGCTACCACCGTGGTGCTGTCTGTCCTGACTAGGATGTGCTTGCCCCGAATTAATGGAAGAATCCTCTTCAGGGCAAGAAAAACAGCCAGCAGCTCTAGGCAGTTGATGTGCCAGGGCAGCGGGCCTCGGTTCCACCAGCCTGCGGCTGCACGCCAGTTGCACATGGCGCCTCAACCCAGTTTGGAGGAGTATTTTGGACGTACCAGGCGGGGCTTCGCAGCGGTGCGGAACAGGTAACGCGGCGTCGGGAGGCAACATGGTGTCCCGAGGCTCTGCTGCTGAGAATAAACTCAAATCACTTACCTTCCACACACCCGGCAGGGGGCGGGTTCGTGACTGAGGAGGAGGTCTGATGCTGGCATCCTCTGAACTCGTCTGAACCGGCCGGCTGGGGAACAGTCCTGGGACTGAGGGCGGGGACACCGCGTCCAGGAAGCCGGGACTGTTGAGGCCTGAAAGCAGAGTGCCGTGAGAACGCCATTTGCGGGCCAGATGACCCAGAGACAACAAGGAAATAGCTCTATAGTGTGTAAAGAATTTAACAAAAAATTCTCCTTCCGGCCCTCCACCGGGGAACGGAGTGGTCTTACCAGCTCCGGAGCTACTGTCTCGGTCTCTGGGTCGGTCCTCAAGGGGGTCCGTGAGACGATGGGCGTCCAACTTCTGTGGGGAGCTCGACGCTGGGGCTGAGAGCTGGGCCCACTCACTTGTTAGTTTAGGTGGAGCACCACTTTCTTTCTTCCTTGAAAGCTGCAGGAGGACGCCCTCGGTGAGCAGACAGGGCATGGCCCCTGGCGGCAGGTTTGCGTCAGGGCAAAATGTGTGAAAATAGCCTTCGTCTGTTTCTTCACCACTGAGGACTGCTGGGCGAAGTCTTCAAGTGGCGTCGCCGAATGGACGGAACTGGGAGACGGGGGCGTTTGAGAACGCGTGCTTTCTCTGCCTCCTGTACTGCATGTCCATCGTTGCGTTACTGGACCACGGAGTGGCCATCGCCTGTTTGAGTGCAGTACCTGCAGCATGTCAAGAACAGGACTACCCAAGTGCAGATTTTGGAGTGCCCTGGCCCGGTGGACTTGCAGGAGGGGGCCATGGCATGCAGGGGGGAGCGGTCTGGGACCGTTCTACCACCGAGGGTAGGTACACCACTCTCATTGGCCTTTTTTCATAGTTCAGAGGTGAATATCGGCGCTCAAGAG
Source organism: Xyrauchen texanus (assembly GCF_025860055.1). Lineage (NCBI taxonomy): Eukaryota > Metazoa > Chordata > Actinopteri > Cypriniformes > Catostomidae > Xyrauchen > Xyrauchen texanus. The sequence goes on along the minus strand of NC_068291.1, from coordinate 7,854,120 downwards.
AGACCCCTAGTGTCGCTTCTCTGACACAACATGGAGAGAGTGACAGAAGGGGAACAAATGATCCAAAATTTTAAATGACACTTGAGGGGAAATAAACAGGGGGAAACACACAAGAGACAGCTGTTTCTCACAGCTGAAGGTTCAGACAAAGCCCAACCTTACTGTTTCACATTACCACGACATCACCGGAGAGTGCACGATGGTCCAAACAACCTGACCCATGCGCTCACACCAAGGGGGAACACAAAACACAAACGCAGTCCGATACTGCCACAGTCCAGTCATGTAGAACCTCAACCTGACAAGGTGACTCATCAGACAAAGCCCAACCTTACTGGTTCACATTACCATGACATCACCGGAGAGTGCATGGCGGTCCAAACAACCTGACCCAAGCACTCACACCAAGGGGAACACAAAACACAAATGCAGGCCGATACTGCCACAGTCCAGTCATGTAGAACCTCAAACTGACAAGGTGACTGGACCGTGACAATAATTAGGACTGTTGCAATATTTACATTTTCTGATATTTAAATCTGGCCATACACGAACAAATAAAATTATAGTATACACTATGAGGGTTGGCAACACCAAAGCAAGTGCCCATGCATAGATCTTATGGATTAAGGTACCAAGCTTCACTGCAACAAGTACTAGTTTATTAATCGGAGTTACAATAAAACTATAAATATCCATGAATTTGCCAACATAAACATTTTTTTAAGAAATCTCCAGAGTACCAATACATTGTCTATTAAACACATCAACAAATTCTAAATGTTCCTCAGCTTGACATAAAACTGGCAATCTGGAATAAACTTCACATTATGCAGGACATTTTTTTAAGTGTACCCATGGATGGAGAGTGCATGCATACACAATGTTATTCTGCTAATAAAATCCTAATGTAGGCCTATCAACTTTGTAACAGCTGAAATAAGCCATTTGAAAGGGAACATTAACACAAAGTTAGTTCTAAATAAATAAACTCTAGGAAAACTGTGGTGGCAGTGCTGCAAAAGTCATGAATATTAATTATTTTATGAACAATAAGATATTATTTTAAATCCCCTGTTTTGATAAACAGTCATTCTTAATGACTTATTCAATCACTCAAATAGATATTTCACATAATATGGTAATTTTATCTCTACATCTGCCACTGTCAGCCTTAGGATTTTGTTAGTCAGTAGATGAACACATAGATCAGCAATTTAATGAAGAACATGACTGATTGGTCTACTGCAGTGTTTCTCAACTGGTGGGTCAGGGGGGTCAACAGGGGGGGTCAACTGGTGGGACATCAGGAAAAGAACAATACCATGGTTCTCCCATTGAATATTTTTAGGGCGACTGTCCAAGTGATAGCCCATTTAGAACTGCTGAGGCAAATTTAATGAAAATCTCGCATTCAGCTAAAGGCTTCTAATCTGCACAGCAATATTTTTCGTGGTTAGATTAAAGCTTCCATGCAAGTGAATGGAACCAACTTGCGCTCTTGATCTGCTCTGCTCTCTGGCACATGCACCTAACAACCTGGCTTCCCTTGATATTTTGGTGCACACTGCTCAGACCTCAAAACTGATGAGACCCATTTCAATTCTAGCAAGACTTTTCTAGATTAAAACGAAAGACCTCTCAGGTAAAAGCAGAGGTGGTGGTGTATGTTTTATGATCAACAAATCATGGTGTGATCAGAGGAACGTACATTTTATCAAGTCTTTCTGCTCTCCTGATCCGAGATATCTCATGCTTCTGTGTCGACCATTCTGGCTACCGAGGGAATTCACAGCGGTCATTATCACTGCTGTGTACAACCCCCCACAAGCCGACACAGACCTGACACTCAAGGAACTGTATGGGAGTATAAGTGAGCAGGAACCAGTGCACCCTGAGGCCGCGTTCATTGTTACCAGGGAATTTAACAAAGCCAATTTTAAAACAATCGCACTAAATACCATCAACACATCAGCTTCAACACACGAGGGGACCGGGTTTTGGACCATTGCTATTCTCCTTTCTGGGATGGCTACAAATCCCTCCCCCACCTACCATATGGCAAATCAGACCACTCTTCCGTTCTGCTTCTGCCCGCTTACAGGCAGAAACTGAAACAGGAAGCACCCACCTTCAAAACGATCCAGTGCTGGTCGGGCCAATCAGACTCTATGCTACAAGACTGTTATGATCACACGGACTGGGAGATATTCCGGTCCACCTCTGATGATGACATAGAGGTTTACGCTGATAGCGTAACGTGTTTCATCAAGAAGTGCATAAAGGACGATGTTCTGACCAAAACAATAGAGGCCAACCCCAACCAGAAACCATGCGTTAACGCCGATGTTTGCACGTCACTTAATGCATGGACCTCCTAATTCCAGGAACGCGGAGGAGCACAAACTAGCCAGTTATGCACTCCGTAACTCTATCAAAGCAGCAAAATGCCAGTACAGGAACAAAATTGAAGGACAGTTCAATACCACCGACTCTAGAAGTATGTGGCAGGGAATTAACATCATCACGGACTACAAAGGGAATAAAAACTCTGCTGTGAACACCGCTGCCTCTCACTCAGATGAGCTTAATACATTTTATGCTCGTTTCGAGGACAATAACACCACCCTCGCGGAGAGAGCACTCGCGAGAGATGGTTCACTCTCCATCTCTGTTGCGGATGTAACCCGATCCTTCCGATGGGTGAACATCCATAAAGCCGCGGGATCAGATGGCATTCCGGGCCACGTCATCAGAGCGTGCATGAACCAACTGGCTGGTGTATTTACGGACATTTTCAACCTGTCCCTCTCCCTGTCTGTAGTCCCCACATGCTTCAAAACGTTCACGATTGTGCCTGTATAAAAGCAATCAAAAATCACTTGTTTAAATGACTGGTGTCTTGTTGCTCTGATCCCCATCATCAGCAAATGCTTTGAGAAGCTAATCAGAGATCACATTTGCTCTGTGCTGCCCACCTCTCTGGACCTATTGCAGTTCGCCTACCGCAACAACCGCTCAACTTATGATGCCATTGCATTTACAATACACACTGCTCTCTCCCACTTGAAAAAAAGGAACACATATGTGAGAATGCTGTTTGTAGACTACAGCTCAGCATTTATCACTATAGTGCCCTGCAAGATTGATGTAAAACTCCGGGCTCTGGGCTTAAACAGCTTGCTGTGCAGCTGGATCTTGGACTTCCTGTCAGGCAGATGTCAGGTGGTTAGAATGCGCAGCAACATCTCCTCATCACTGACCCTCAACACTTGAGACCTGCAGGGCTGTGTTCTCAGCCCACTCCTGTATTCCCTGTGTGGCAACACATAGCTCCAATGCCATCATTAAGTTTGCTGATGATACGACAGTGGCACACTGACAATGATGAAACCTACAGAGAGGAGATGCACACTCTGACACGCTGGTGTCAGGAGCACAACCTCTCCCTCAACGTCAGTAAAACTTGTAGTGGACTTAAGGAAGAAAGACAGAAAACACAGCCCCATCACCATTAATGGAGCACCGTTGGAGAGAGTCGGCAGCTTCAAGTTCATCGGTGTCCACATTACTGAGGAATTCACATGGTCCGTCCATACTGAGGCCGTTGTGAAGAAGGCCTCAGTATGCCTCGTCACCAGCGCCTCTTCTTCCTGAGACGGCTGAGGAAGTTTGGAATGAACCACCACATCCTCACACGGTTCTACACCAGTACTGTAGAGAGCATCCTGACTGGCTGCATCACCGCCTGGTACGGCAATAGCACCACCCACAACCGCAAAGCCCTGCAAAGCGTGGTGCAAATTGCCAGACACATCATCGGAGGTGAGCTTCCCTCCCTCCAGGACATCTAGAACAGGTGGTGTGTGAAAAAAGCTCAGATGATCATCAGAGACTCCAGCCACATGAATCATGGTCTGCTACCATCAGGCAGGCGGTATCGCAGCATCAGGACCCGCACCAGCCGACTACATGACAGATTCTTTCCCCAAGCAATCAGACTTTTGAAGACAGATTCTTCCCCCAAGCAATCAGACTTTTGAACACATGATCTCTCACGATCAATATACATCAGCGCTGCACTTTTTTAATCTTATATCTGTCATAATTATATACTCCACAATACAACTACTGAATATATATTTTTATATACTCTTTATTTTTTATTTTTATTGTATGTGTATTCTATATTGTGTGTATTGTTTACTGTACATTTTACATCCGGCCCCGCCCTCCACCCTGCCAAAACATGGTAGTGTGACAATAAAGTGATTTGATTTGATTGATTTGAACTAAATCGCACAGCCTTTAAGCCCCGGGCAGTCAAGGGCCCCCTGGTAGTCAAGGGCCCCTGGACACTAGCCCCATTGGCTCGGTCGGTAATCCGTCCCTGACTGTGGCTGTTCACTTGTGAAAAAACTTGGAATAATTTCACAGCTCCCAAAAGCTATCTTGTTAAATACAAAGAAAGGAATATGTTATTATGTTTCTTTTAACAGCACAAACAAACGACACCAGTGTGGAGCGATTTGGACCAAATGGGGTGAAGATTGACATATGAGCTTGACTGACCTCTTTTGGACATTTTCTTGGCAACTGACTATCAACCGACAGCCTGAATGTCAATACAGCACAATACAACTTACTGTATATTTTATATATACTATTTTTATTGAATAATGTGTATTCTATATTGTGTGTTTGTTTATTCTATATTGTGTGTATTGCATAATGTGCATTGTATATTATTATTTGTATATTTTGTAATCTAATTATGTGTATATTAGATATGTAAATTGTGTTGTGTAAATCTGATGTTTATTGTAAATTGGATGTCTCATCACTGTCATGACTGCTATGTTGCTCGGAACTGCAACCAAGATGTTCACCCACTGTTGAACTTGTGTATATGATTGAGTTACAATAAAGTGATTTGATTGACTTTGATATGATAATTGCCACTCAGAACTGTGTTAGATAGAGTTATGATTTTCTAGTATTTTTACATTTCAGTTGATATTTGTATTATATTTTATTTATATAAAAAAATAAGAAATATATTTAATAACAATAAATTATGACATCCATCTGTTTTTACTGCAATAGTCCATTACACGACATTCATAGTAAATCTTTGCCTAAAAACATGCAAAAAGTAAATCCATAGAATTTCCATTACATCATGAAATTAGTAAACACATCATTTTATTCAACAAACGTCGATATAACAAACCATATAAATGTGTTTAGTAGAGTGTCTGGAACAGAAGTATCGCACCCCTGATGTCTAAAAAAAATCTACTAATAGCACTCTAAAGGTTTGTAATTTATGAGGGCATGTAACCAATGAAATTAAGAATACGGCAAAATGTGGGTGTTGATAGTTTGCATTAATTATCGTGTCATTCCATAAGTGAGAACACATCTCATTGGAAGATTCAACAAACTATGCACTTCTAATATGCCATTCGATATAACAAACCATATAAATGTGTTTAGTAGAGTGTCTGGAACAGAAGTATCGCACCCCTGATGTTTTCTGAATAAAACTGGCTTCATAGTTTTAGAAAATAGTGCATGAGAACAGCCGTTTCTAATGACGTCTGTTCATACGTAGGCAAATTTGTTATGTAAAACAAATCTACCAATAGCACTCTAGAGGTTTGTAATTTATGAGGACATGTAACCAATGAAATTCAGAATACGGCAAAATGTGGGTGTGTATAGTTTGCATTAATTATCGTGTCATTCCATAAGTGAGAACACATCTCATTGGAAGATTCAAACGCGCTCGCTCGGTCTCCTTGTCAACACTGGCCTTTTCAGAAAGGCACCCAGACAAGCAATTAGATAAAGGCTTACAGAAAGAAAGGCTTACTGATCACATTGATGTGGCTATTGTGGGGCATGACCATAGCACCGCCAACTGTCAGAAGGAAGTATGTCACTTTTAACAGATTTTGAAATATCCCTATTATGTTAACCTGAATAGCTTAAACAATTTTTTATAATGTCAAGATAGTGCAGGTTTAAAATTCTGAAGGGATTTTTGATATCTTAAATACTGTTGCCATGGCAATGCATTAAATGTCATCATTCCTTTTTTTGTATATTCACACCTTTTGAGGTTTTTGGCATGCTTGGATTTTCAAGTTTATTGTTAATAAACATTTCTTATTTTTATATATAAATAAAATATATTTAAAATATCAACTGAAATGTAAAAATACAAGAAAACCCAAGCTATGTCTAACACAGTGTGTTGTAATTGCCACTCTGAGTGGAAAAAGAAATGTCCAATAGAGGGCGTCCAAGGTTTGTTGGATGATTCCCAAAATAACAGTGAGAAGATTTTTTGTGTCCCATCTAAAATGGTATGATATGTATATACATGTATATGAAGTATGTGTAACTATGTTCTTCAGTTAACTATATTTCTCATTTCATGTGTTAACATTTCTTGAGTTGGAGTGTCTGATTCATCTGATCTGTGTATGTTTTGATTGCCAATCTGGCGCTGGAATGTGTCATTTTGAAGTTATGATAAATGTTGTTGTAGCTGTGTTAGGAATGAAACTTGGATCTCGTTGTAGTTTAGCACACAACATTTCTACCATCAATAATTCCTCGGTCCCTTTCTGTGCATGCCCAGGTAAGTGCAGTCAGGAGTCTGCGGATCTGGAAGGGAGATGAAGGGAGAAGAAAGAACGACAAACACGGTGTTTCTATTCAATCCACTCAAAGTTTAATATGGCAAGCATAATATTTATACCGTTCATATTACAAAGAACAACCAACAGCCAATAGTATAGTGATAGCAAGACTTGCGAGACCGCCAAGGACACTAAATGTTGACCGGAATCGCATGGGAACAGTAATCATATGAGGTCAACCAGTCCTAGATATTTGTTATGTCCGACTGAGATATTTAGCTAAGGAAAAGAGTAGGTGCTGGTTGGAGCCCAAAACATTCTGAAAAAGGATAAGACAAGAGAAACTAACAACATCTATGAAGGTCCTGGACTCTTTGTGCGTGTGGTGTGATTCGCACACATACATTCATAGTTAGATGTCAAACTAAAGACAGCATGTACAATTTATATTTATCACAATGCTCCCTTTGATCATAAAATGATCACAATCAGATTGAACATTGTACCATGCTAAAATCACATAAGAATTTTCCCTCGTATCTTCTTGGCTCATTCTTAGGGGTCAATAAGCAACGTAAGGTGGTCTTACCACTAAGCTAATAGAGCTGGAAATCATTTGTTTGATTAAAGCCATAAAACAAGGCCATAGGCAGGCAATGATGAAAAATACAAGCAAAACGCAGAATATGACCATTAAGTAATGTTCAGTTTTATAAATGAACATCCAGAAACCTGAAAAGAAATCAACATCCCCATTGGCGTGGTCTTGTGACCTCTTTACCATTTCAGAAATATTTCTTATACCTTGCTCTATAATTCCACCTGCTCCATCCTCTTCTGGGATGTACGTACAACATGCTTCACCTACCATTACACAAACTCCTCCTTGCGCTGCAGTGAGCTGGTCTAAGACCATCCTGTTCTGGAGGGCCATTAAACGCAGCTTCCTGAGCTCTCTCTTTATTCCCTCTAACACTTGCTCTGTAACATTCATAAATGTGACCAAGTCAAACCTATTCATTTTGATCTGATGTATAACACTCACTACGCCAATGGGGGCAAAAAATGATTGGAAGAAATTGTCCACTCTGCCCCATATTCGTTGATCTTCCGGAGTGTAGTTTGGCTGGGTCAGAGTTGCTGAAGGTGACCTCTTCACTCGACTGTGTCCTATGGAGCTGTTTGGTCTCACCCTGATTATCATCACTGATCCAGAGCTGTTGATTAGAGTACATCGTCCAGTCCAGTCGTTTGGTAATGAGGCATGTAGTTTATGCCCACAGAGCCATTGTACCCCTCTCATGGACCTAGTTCCATCGACCATGGGGGTTAAGGGGTGTGTATCACGAAGGCACACATCCGAGCAATGTCTCCGGGCTGCCTGTGAGGCCCGCATCCAGGTTGTATGCTTGCTGCTGGTGTGGCTCAAAATCAGGTATGGTGTTTGCGCAGGTCTTTTTGGTGTATGATGATAGGCTATTGTCAAGATCAAACTGTGAAAGTTTAATTTGATTCTGCACTAAGAATACCCCCATGGAGTACCTATCACGTTTCCTCAGGCACCATTTGCAGCAGATCGACCGGTTTCCCCAGGGTGTGCTTTAATAGGTGATCCTGCAGAGTTTTTTGGGTTTGTTACCTACTGGGTCATTACCTCCTCTTCGTTCATGGCAAGTTAATTTATAAGGTATGGATAATACAACTTCCAGTATCCCAGTCACCTGGGGCAATGCCCCAGAACCGTTTCCCAGGCGAAAGTACTGTATTACCCACAGGGCTTGATCTGCTGGGGTGGTGTCTATGTCGTCCAGTTCAGGGGTTCATGATAACTTAGTTCAGTAACTTTTGTTCCCATATGCTTGGAACTATGGGGAAAGTGGTACGCCTCAGGGTGCGGTAAGTTTTGATGCAGTACTTGCTTATGTGGATGGTTTCGAGCGCATGTCAGACATGCACCTAGGATCTGATTTACGGTTGCCCTGACTGCATGGATGCAGTATTCTCGATTTATGGCGTCTATCACCTTCTGTTTCGACACATGTGAGAGCCCATGGTAATGCCTACAGGGTGTTACTGCTGCTGTTTTTGGCAAGGCCAGCCGGCCCTGCTGGACTCTAAGAAGTCCGTCTAGGCTGTTTTTCACCCCCTGACTTTCCCAGTGGGTGATGTCTGTGTCTGCGTGATTCGCTTGTAACACTTTTATGTCTAAATCCCAAATTAGCGTGCTGGCCATGAGTTGCACTTCTCCCTCCTCTGTACCATATGGGCTATTTATTACCTCCTTCGCTGCCCATTTCGCCACCTCGTCAGCTAATCTGTTCCCCTTAGCCTCCCCTGTCTGCCCCGGAGCATGACCAATCTATATAGGAAGGAAACAGACTGCGTGCCAGTGCTCTCCATTAACAATCAAGTCATCTGGTTATCCCACACCACCGATTAAGAGAGAGAGAGAGAGAGATAAAGACAAAACACAAGCTCTACATACACACAAAAAATACGGAGAGGGTAATCACAATGGGGGACATATTTCTCTTTTCTATTTCCTGAAAAGAGCGCAAGCTGCAGAAAAAACTGCTGACACTAAACGACACTGATAACAGCTTGTGAGAAATATAAATTGTACATGCTATCTTTAGTTTGACATCTAACTATGAATGTGTGTGAATCACAGAATCACACCACACGCACAAAGAGTCCAGGACCTTCATAGATGTTGTTAGTTTCTCTTGTCTTATCCTTTTTCAGAATGTTTTGGGCTCCAACCAGCACCTACTCTTTTCCTTAGCTAAATATCACAGTCGGACATAACAAATATCTAGGACTGGTTGACCTCATATGATTACTGTTCCCATGCGATTCCGGTCAACATTTAGTGTCCTTGGCTGTCTCGCAAGTCTTGCTATCACTATACTATTGGCTGTTGGTTGTTCTTTGTAATATGAAAGGTATAAATATTATGCTTGCCGTATTAAACTTTGAGTGGATTGAATAGAAACACCGTGTTTGTCGTTTTTCTTCTCCCTTCATGAAGTCTCCAGATCCGCAGACTCCTGACTGCACTTACCTGGGCATGCACAGAAAGGGACCGAGGAATTCTTGATGGTAGAAGAGTTGTGTGCTAAACTACAACGAGATCAAAGTTTCATTCCTAACAGTTTGGGGGCTCGTTCGGGATACCTCACAAACAGGTAGGGTCAATTTTTTGATGAACTTATGTTGACCTGTTTGTTGGGGTATCTCTGAACCGTATAGTGTGCACGTGGTGGACTCCCTAAGGAAAAAGGGAACAGTTTTGCTCTGCTAAGACGCAGAAAGGGAGCTGATCACTCCATATTTTGACCAGTGCACATCGAAAAATTAATTTAATAAAAAAATAATTAGGAAAGGGTTTCTCTGCATCAGTGCAGTTTAACATATCCTCACTAAGGTGGGAAGAGGACTGATACAGTCCTAGGGAATAAATTATAGTCTGGGAAAAATAAATAATTAGGAAAGGGTTTCTCTGCATCAGTGCGGCTCTGGAAAGGGAGCTCTAGCAGTTTAACATATCCTCACTAAGGTGGGAAGAGGACGGAGGCAGTCCTAGGTAAACAAATTAAAATTAGAATTAAAAAATTTGGAACTTCCAGAACTATTGAGGAAAAGAAAAAAACAGCTGCATGCCCAGTTCTGCAGGCGTTGGAGGCTGTATGTTTGGAGAATTATATGTTGTCTATTCCACAACATATACAACAATTGCAGCGCAATTGTCTGTTATATGTTTGTTATTTGTTGGGACTGTTATTTGGTATTTGTTGGCATTTTGAGGTACTTATGAGAGTATCCGTGGGGATGGGGACTGAAGTGTGATTGCATACGGGAGTGTGTGGTGCGTCCTTTAAAATAGAAGGAACACAAAGTGTATGTTGTATGTGTCCTATAAATAAAGGGACAAGTGTGAGTACAATCCCGTGAAAGGGATACGATGAAATGAACGAATGCTGGGAATGAGAGTCTTGGGAAACATTCAGAAATATTGGCTTTGTGGACTGGCCCAATCTATTTGCATTTTAACTGTGTGTTTTAAACTGCGCAATCTATTGGCATTATAACTGTGTGTTTTAAACTGCGCAATCTATTGGCATTATAACTGCGTGTTTTAAACTGCGCAATCTATTGGCATTATAACTGTGTGTTTTAAACTGCGCAATCGATTGCCATTTTAACTGTGTGTTTTAAGAAAAACATATGAACAAAAATTTCTTGAATAAAAATGGGGGGAAAATTAAGTCGTCCCCTGCCAGGGGAAATACCGAAGGCTTTCATGTTCAGAAACAACCAGGGATATAATACCGAACCGTACATTAGTAATCTGGTTGGATGGTCAGAGGGAAAAATTCTACTTAATCCATATCCAAGGGAGGGGTCATTTGCGGACAATTTCATGAGGGAAGCAAAGAGTATGAACAAGGAAGGTTGGGGAGACCCAAATTGGGATTACAAATACATGAAGGAGTCATATGAGATATGGAAAAAAATGTAACTTTATGGGATCAGGGACCTGAAAAAGCTGCTGCTAAATTGGCCGCCCTAACCTCAAAATATGGTGGAACGAATAACCAAACAGCGCCCCATGCCCCACCGCCATACAATGATAGTGCATTAGAAAGCACAAGGACAGTAAAACTAGAGAAATGGAGAGTAACACTGCATGCCCATTCGTTCTCTCTGGTGACGAGATCAAAATTACCACACTGACCCTAGCTGAAGTCCAAACAGTTGTTAAAGCTCTCCCGACCCGCTCGAAGACCCCTTTGTGACCGTACTGCAGGGCATGACGGAATATCAACAATTTACGGGCGCTGATTATAGACATATTTTTAACACAAATGTTGCCAGGGGATATTACGGAAGAAATGTTGATAAGTGACATGTCGGAATTAAACCGAAACAATGACCGACCAAAACTGCCAGATACTCCAGATGAAGCAATAGCAAAAACCGTCGCTGAGTTTGAAATGCGGTCTGTTCAAGCTAAACGAGATTGGCACTGTGCCACGCCGGGTGCACATCGCATTTTCTTTCAAGGATTGCGTGTATTCCTACAAAGCATTGTGAAGTCTAAACAAGACATTAGTCATGCGGAAAATACTAAGCAAGATAAAAGTGAGGACCCGTGCACGTTTGTGGCTCGGTTCAACGAAGCATGGGTCCACAAATCAGGACTACCTACGGAAGACCAAACTAAATCGCTGTATATTAAAACATGTCTGAATAATATGACCCCGGCGTGCGCCTCGGTGCTCCGTATTAATGCGACTGGGTTGTGTGATATGAGCCCCCATCAATTCGCGGTGCGGGTCCGTGAATTAAACACCGCTGGGGCGTTCCCATCACCCAAAGCAGTCGCACTGCACGTTGTGGGTACAGAGCGACATCAGCCAGTCCGGAATAATGATGTGCGCCCCAAATATAGGCAACGGCAAAGCAGGGGGCCACAACAAATCGAGTGCTATTATTGCCATAAATTAGGGCACATGGCTCGTGAGTGTAGAACGAGAACATACGTCCAACTGAATGCAAACGTCCCGCAGCAGCGGTGGCAACAACAACAGATAGATCTGCGGCAACAGCAAGCGTAATCTAACATGGCGCAACCGTGTACTGGGGCCGACAAAAGCACGATGTCCGCACAGATGTACAAGGGACCCGTTACGGGGAAAACTATGCATTCTGTGGGAGTTACTGGCACCCCCATAACTTGTCAAATTACACATCCTTTATTAATCACCTCCCCGCACGACCCGGAGTTGTACTTAACTCATTCTTTCATATTGGTGGAAAATTGTCCTTTCTGCTTGCTTGGGCGTGACCTCTTGCATATACTTAATGCACAAATTGTATTTTCTGGTGATAATGTAACTTTCATATTTCCACATGCAATGATGGAGCAAACCACCCTCACCGGACATGATGAACAGCCTGTGTTGATACAACAGCATGAATCTGACCCCACTCTTGCTGGTGTCAACCCGGTGTTATGGGCTACCAGTAAGGATGAGGCAGGCATAGCACACTCAGTGACCCCATATCACGCATTGTTAAAGACCAATGAACCAGTGTATTGTAAACAGAACCCGCTGTCGGCGGAGAAATCTGAGGGCATCAGACCCATTATTGCCCAACTATTGAACCAAGGTATTGTCATTTACACACATTCTCCTTACAACACACCAATTAACCCAGTAAAATGGCTAATGGCACCTGGCGAATGACACAAGATTTAAGAAAAGTAAATGATCTAGTCATACCATTATCTCCCCTGGTGCCGGATGTGCAAACGGTATTGGCTTCGATACCTGTGTATCATGACTACTATACTGTTATTGACCTATGCTCTGCTTTTTTCAGTGTTCCTGTTTCCCCTGTGACACAGCCACTGTTCGCATTCACATATGAGGGAACAGAGTTCACATGGACCAGACTCCCACAGGGTTTTCGAGACTCGCCCGCGGTATTCTCCGCTGTAGTGGACGCAACGTTAAAGGACACAAAGCTGCCGCCACAGACTTGCCTGCTTCAGTACGCTGATGACATACTGGTGACTGGAGACTCCCCTGAAAGCTGTGAAATGGCATCAACCATTGTCTGCAATGTGCTGGCGAACGCCGGCTTCAAAGCCTCTAAGGACAAACTGCAATGGGTGAGACCCAAAGTGAGCTACTTAGGTCACGTGTTGACTGCAGGCACAATTTCACTATCTCTTGACAGGGTGAAACTAATATTGACTTTTCAACATCCCAAAACCAAAGCACAGATGCAAAGCTTCCTGGGGCTAGTGAACTATTGCAGGTCATAGGTACTGAACTGTTCTTTATACGATCGCCCTCTCAGGTCCACAACTACCGACTCAGCTCCGGAACACATTGAACTGACCAGCGAATTGAATATCGCGTTTAAGAGCCTGAAGGAAGCGCTGACTCAGACACCAGCCCTGGGTCTACCAGACTACACCAAGCCTTTCCATTTATACGTGCACGAAAGCGGGGGCACCGCGGCCACGATCCTCGCACAGGCTCATGGGGCCCATATAGGCCTATTGCCTATTTGTCCAAAATACTCGATACAGTTGCTAGAGGCTTGCCTGCGTGCCTGCGTTCAGTGGCTGCCACAGCGTTGATGGTTCAGGACGCTGAGTGTATAGTGTTATTGCACCCTCTTACTGTCCAGACCTCACCAGGTAAGAGTGATTTTGCAAAATCTCACCGCACAACACATGACTGCACAGCGAAGGAGTGGATACGAAGCTACCCTCCTTGCAACAGCTAATTTGACCATCACTTCCACATCAACAACACATGGCCCTACACTATGTTTGCACAAAATGTTAACCAAGGGGGCATTTAACGACGAACATGACTGCATGTCACAAATTGCAGACCAAACCTCTTGCAGACCGGATGTTTCAACGTCCGCTCTGGAGGAGGGGGATTATTGGCATATAGATGGATCATGTTCAAAACCGAACGATTCAGTATGTTGGTGCGGCTATTCAGTAACCCAACTTTTGTACCGTAATTGAGGCATATTCATTACCATACAAATCAGCACAGGCGACAGAGCTGTTTGCATTAATAAGAGCGTGCCAATTGGCAAAGGGCAAAATTGTCAACATCTGCACAGATTCTAAATATGCATTTGGGGTAGTACACGATTTTGCAAAATTATGGGAAGCAAGAAACTTCGAGACTGCAGAGGGAAAACCCATTTCACATTGAAATTTGGTTTCAGAGCTGCTGAAAGCAGCACAGCTCCCGAAAAAACTAGCTGTGATCAAATCGCCTCCATCGCCAACCGCATCGTCCTCAATCCCGTGGGAAGAAGGAGCAACGCGGGAGGCGGCTGGAGTGGCTTGCTTTCTATTGAAAGCAAGCCGCGACCACGACGTTGTCATGGTCATGTTCTCCCTGTGAGAACATGAACCATCCACAAACGCAGCCTAGGTGTGATCGCTGCCCAAACACACTAGACAACGCCTGTGGCCGTCTGAATCGGAGAGCGCTCTACCGCATCCAGAAACAACACAGGAGCGGAAAGACGTCTTGAGAAAGACGCGTCCTGAAAAGAACGTTCAACACCGCTTTGTTTTGCTCTTTTAGAGGAAATTACTCTTTTAATAAAATCACTCTTTTTGAAGAAACTCTTTCTGAGTTTGTCTGCGCTGTCGAAAAGCCCAGGGGCAAGAATGCACAGCCGTGCACGAAGGAGAAAACCACTGTTGTGCGCTGTCAGATCCAACAGCATGCAGAGCATCAGAGGCATAACAGGAACTTGGTGTGTAACTCGCAGCAACTGCATACAGGACCATCGGCTCCGAAGAAATTTTCTGAATGAACTCCCGTATTTGCCCCGCTTAAATACCCATATGTCCGGGACGGGATATGCAAACACCGTCTGCCAACTTCTTATTGGCTTTTTTTCATAGAACAGAGGTATATATATATATTTTATAATAAAATCTTAAATAAAATATAAATAAAATCTTTACAATTACAATAGGGTTTCAGCCCTTTCAACCCCTAATAAATGTATTCAGAACTGAATAGCCTACTGTGGCTGTTCACTTGCTAAAAAACTTGGAATAATTTCATGGCTCCCAAAAGCTGTCTTGTTAAATACAAAGAAATGAATACATCTGCCACTGTATGTCAGTGGATGGGTGTTACACTTTTAAAATAAAATGCAAATAAAGATGTGGGGAGACCAGAGTAGCGGAAACCCAGACACATTTATTGACCGTTCTATATTTTAAGAAAAACGTTTACATTGAAATAATTTATAAAACAGTGCAGACGAACACATGCACTCAATGTGAACGGCCCCTCAGTGAAAGATTAGAACTCTGTTGAAAAGTGTGATCTCACTTGTCTATTCTTTATTATTTGTTACTGCATATTTTAGACTTTAGAGTATAACATCATCAAAACTAAGAAGTAACACAAAAGTATGGAAATTACGCAGTGACCAAAACAAATTAAATTAGAAACATCTTCTATTTGAACTTCTTCAGTGTAGCCTTTTATATATACCAGCTCTACACACAGTTAATTTTCTCAATCAACTTCAGGTGTGTCCTGGGATATTTTTTAAAAAGTATTGAATGATTTCATGTGCACTTTTCTTAATAAAATAAATAAATAAATAATAAAAAGAAAGGTTTGTATGTACCATGGTGTCCTTGAGCAAGGCACTTAACTCCAGGTTGCTCCGGGGGATTGTCCCTGTAATAACAGGAGGGGGTAGGAGGGGGGTTGCAGGAGGTGCTAATGGTTGTGTGAAATGAAGGTCCGAGTGCATGTGGGGTGTGAAATTGGGCCTTTCAAATCTGCAATAAAACACATTCAGGTCGTCAGCCAGTCGTTGGTCAGCCACATTGTTGGGGGTAGGAGTCCTGTAATTAGTAAGTTGTTTCAGGCCACTCCACACTGATGCAGGGTCGTTAGTTGAAAACTTGTTTTTCAGCTTCTCAGAGTAGCTTCTTTTAGCCACTCTGATTTCCCTATTCAGTGTGTTCCTGGCCTGATTATTCAAGACTCTATCCCCACCCCTGTAAGAATCCTCTTTCGCATGACGAAGCTGTCTGAGTTTTCCTGTGAACCATGGTTTATCATTGTTGAATGAT
This sequence comes from Xyrauchen texanus, assembly GCF_025860055.1. NCBI lineage: Eukaryota > Metazoa > Chordata > Actinopteri > Cypriniformes > Catostomidae > Xyrauchen > Xyrauchen texanus. The sequence continues at coordinate 7,837,806 of NC_068291.1, read as the reverse complement.
AAAAATGTCCTAGTAGGGATGCACATATCCTCACAGAAACTGATGTATGATGTAACAGTATCTGTGAGCTCGTCCAGGTCTGTAGCAGCAGCTTCAAAAACACTCCAATCAGTGCAGTCAACGCAGGCTTGTAGTTCCAGCTCTGCTTCATTAGTCCATCTCCTTACAGTCCTTACAACTGGCTTTGTTGATTTTAATTTCTGCCTGTAGGACGGGAGATGATGAACCAGACAGTGATCAGAGAGTCCCAAAGCTGCACGTGGGACAGAGTGATATGCATCCTTTAATGTAGTATAGCAGTGATCCAATATATTCCTGTCTCTGGTGGGGCATGTAATGTGCTGTCTATATTTGGGTAGTTCGTGTGTGAGATTTGTTTTGTTAAAGTCCCCAAGAATAATAATGACTGAGTCCGGGTATTGTTGTTCTGTGTCTGTGATTTGATCAGCCAGATGTTGCAGTGCTAAGTTCCCAGACGCGTTTGGAGGAATGTAAACACTCACCAAAATAAACGAAGAAAACTCCCGCGGCGAGTAGAACGGCTTACAGTTAATAAAGAGCGCTTCCAGATTAGGGCAGCACATCCTCTTTACCTAAAACCTAAAATCACAGGACTTAATGACTACAGACTTGTTGCCATCTGTGGTCATGAAGTCATTTGAGAGACTGGTGTTGACTGGTGTTGGCCCACCTGAAGGACATCACTGGACCCTTTCTGGACCCCCTTCAATTTGCTTATCGAGCAAACAGGTCTGTGGATGATGCAGTCAACATGGGTTTGCATCACGTCCTGCAACATCTGGACAGACCGGGGACATACATAAAGATCCTTTTTGTGGACTTCAGCTCGGCTTTCAACACAATCATACCAGATATACTCCGGACTAAGTTAAACCAACTCCCTGTTCCCACCTCTACCTGTCAGTAGATTACCAGCTTTCTGACAGACAGGCAGGAGCTTGTGAGGCAGGGAAAAGTAACTTCCACCACCTGTACCATCAGCACTGGTGCCCCCCAGGAATGTGTGCTCTCCCCACTACTCTTCTCCCTGTACGCCAATGACTGCACCACCAAGGACCCCTCTGTCAAGCTCCTGAAGTTTGTAGACGACACCACTGTCATCGGCCTCATCCGAGATGATGATGAGTCTGCATATAGAAAGGAGGTTGAACGGCTGGCTTTCTGGTGCAGTCAAAACAACCTGGAGCTGAACACGCTCAAAGCAGTGGAGATGATTGTGGACTTTAGGAGGAACACCCCATCATTGTCCCCCCTCACCATTCTAAACAGCACTGTGGCAGCAGTGGAGTCATTCAGGTTCCTGGGCACTACCATCTCACAGGACCTGAAGTGGGAGATACACATCGACTCCATTGTGAAAAAGGCCCAGCAGAGGTTGTACTTCCTTCGCCAGCTGAGGAAGTTCAACCTGCCACCAGTGCTGCTAACAGTTCTACTCAGCAGTCATTGAGTCTGTCCTCTGCACTTCAATAACTGTCTGGTTTGGTGCAGCTACGAAATCAGACATCAGAAGACTACAAAGGACAGCTCGGTCTGCTGAGAGGATTATTGGTTGCCCCCTGCCCCCCCTTCAAGAACTATACACTTCCAGAGTGAGGAAAAAGGCTGGTAAAATCACTCTGGACACCACTCACCCTGCCCACTACCTTTTTGAACTGTTGCCTTCTGGCCGGCGCTTCAGAGCTCTGAGCACCAGAACCGTCAGACACAGGAAATGTTTTTTCCCTCAGGCCATCCATCTAATGAACAATTAAATTGCCCCATTGAGCAATAATGATGTGCAATACACAGTTTAATTTGAATTTTAATTTATATTATCCAACATATCCACTTCTGCCATTACTTACATTGTTCTGTACATAATATACTGTTTTTTGTTCTTTATATACAGATTGTATTAGATTTGCACTACGTGTGTGTATGTGGGTATGTATGAAGGTGAGTGTATGTACGTATATGTATAATTATTTATATTGTGTTCTTTTTTGTTTTTAATTACCTATGTCTTGCTGCTGTTTTTGGTATTGTTGTAGACTGGAAGCTCCTGTCACAAGACAAATTCCTTGTATGTGTAAGCATACTTGGCAATAAAGCTGATTCTGATTCTGATTCTGATTCTGAATAAGTGCACTGTAAGATAAAAGCGTCTGCCAAAATGCAATGCATAAATGTATAGACATCTATAATTAGTCCAATACATTTTTGAGTCCAGAAATAATCCCAAACTTTTGACCATAATCGTTTAGATGAAAATGTTTTAAGATTATGAGAAACAACTTAGTCAGTGTTCTTTGGACTGGTTGTGTCGGCTATATTTCTTTTATTTTTATAAGTTCTTGATATTAATTTTATTTACTAACTTTTACTATTTTTATTTCATTTGTATTGTATCTTGCACTGCTTTTCAGCAAGCTGCGTCTAATCCTAAAGACAAGTGGGCAAGTTTCGTACACCTCTCTACTGTCTGCCGCTCTCTCTTCTCCTTAAATAGTCCTGTCTCCCTTTGCTGGAAAGCGAGGCAGGTGTGATGCACAGGTGGAAGTCTTTCGTCACTTATATTCCCAGTCCCGCTCTGCCCAGATGCTGCTCGGCTCTGCCCTGCTCACCACAAAAGGCTATTTAAACAGTTGCATATGAATAATGAATGCAGACTAAAAGTTAATGTACTTAAGTAAAGAGAACAGAGAAACAAATGCAACAATAAATGAACCAGGCTAAATGACTTCTGTGCTCATATTAAACTCTACCTAGCCCAACTTAACACTTAATGCATTGAATTATATTTGTTAATTTAAAGCAATTTTAGTGATAAATAAAGATGATAAATTACTTCATTACAATATAATCTTCAGATCTATATATTTTTTCAATAAATAATTGTATTAAATTATTGCAAAAATGTAAAATTAATCAGTTAGCAATAAAACAATAAATACTGTGTGTGTGGGTATATATATATATATATATATATATATATATATATATATAGATATATTTGGCAGACCTCTGCCTTTCATATGGAGTGAGCGGGCGCCAGGTGAACAATCCACATAAGACTTAATGCCACACTTTTCAGTGTACATTAAAACATAAATGTGCTTTTCTGCACAGTAAAAACACATTCAACAACATTCAACATCCTTGCATTTCAGCAGTCACTGTGGCAGTCACACACAGCTCCTTGCGTCTGTCTCTCCCCATCTTGTCTTCTCTCCTTAAAAACTCCCGCTGCTCCTCCCTGGAAGGCGAGACCGGTGTGCAAACACATGAAAATCGTTTACCACTTATTTCTCCTGCCTCGCTCTGACCGGATGCTGCTCAGCCATGCCCTGCTTGCCACAATATAGATAGAGAGATCAAAATTAAGATTTATATTTGGTATTGAGGCTGATCACATGTATGTGATCTGTTTGTTATGCTCTTCCACTAAAATGTGTAAAGCGGAAGAAGTTTGCCCAGTTTCCCTACTTCTGAGCATATTTAAGTCATTAAGTGATACTCGTGCTACGTGCACCCAATATATTCAATATTTCCACAAAAGCTCAGTCTTTTTGTCTAACAATGATTGTTAATTCTGACAGTGCAAATGTGCTGTTCCACAAATCCAATGGAGCATTTTGCAATTACAATTTTCCTCTCAAAGGTGGCAATTGGAAAAAATTTCCCACAGCAATTATACTAACTTAACCAAAAGGAGAGTAGTCACCTCTCTGCTTTATTTGTCTAAGCCTACTATGTACATAGACTAGTGGGCTGTTTTTTACCATCGAAATTTCATCTAGAATCAGTATATGCAAGTCACTAAATACCACACATATTGTATTTACTTTTTCTTCTCCTAAAGGTGTGTAAGGAAAATGTACTGTGGATGGTCTTTGCACCCAAGTTGAAAGCAGCAATTCCAGTAGGTGCTGTCAATAGAACAGAAACTTTGTCTGGTGCAGTTGCAATTTGGGATAATAATCTGATTGCTTCATAATGAATAGCACTGATTAAATGTCACTTTCCTGCACCTCCAGTAACAAATACATGTAAAGGCTCTGGGTTTTTACCTCTAACTTTCTCTAAGCGCCACCGTCTTGCTTGATAGAAAATATATATTTTTTTGGAGTTCAGAGTCCTAAGTAGATTGAAAGCATCTGATCTATTCAAACTAGATTCAAATCGATTGCTTCTTTAATTTTGAATGGATAGATAAGGAATTATATCAACATGCTCATCAAGTTCTTTTGATGAATGTCTAATTTCTTGTTGACATTCCAAGTGCTCTGACTCCTACTCAGGACACATCTAACACGTTTGCCATTTTGCCCTGGCAATATTTTGCGAGGGCTCTACTTCCCCATGTCACGTCTATTATTTATTTTAAGGCACAATTTACAATGATGTCTTTTTTTTTTTTAAACCACACTATTATGACAAAGATTTTACTATATTACAGGTTTTTCTGTTGAAGCATAATTTTCTGTAAAGCTGCTTTGTAATGATGTGTGTTGTGATAAACACTATACGAATAAAAATGACTTGCATTGAATGGGCATACAGAGCTGAAATGTGCTTATAAAAATCTTCATTCGGTTCTAATGAAGGAAGGACATACACATCTTTTAAGGCTTTAAGGTCAGTAAAGAGAATCCATTAAGGTCCATTTCATTGATTATCAACACTGATGCATCTAAATATTGATCAATATTTATTTTTTGATTAATTGGGTTTCCTAACCAAAACATGTTAGCCACTGACTTGACTGCAAAGAAAAACAAACAAACAAACAAACAAACAAACAAACAAACAAACAAACAAACATTTTTGTGGCGTTTGAGGTTAAACAAGAAAAATAAAATTTGCTAATGGGGTAAAAAACAAAACAATTTATTAATGAAACTATATGTTACCTTAAAGCAAGTCCTAAAACAATTTTGCTTTTGAAGTACATATATCTTGTTGCATTGAGTTTTGCAGACCTCAAGTTTGTTGTTCAGTCAGGGGCCGGCCTCTTTGAATCCATATTACATCAGATGTAAAAAACAATGACAGCAAGAGTGAAGCACAGCTGCGTTTATTTAAACACAAGTCAGGAATGCCTTTTTGCCACATGCCTTCATTTAACATTCTCTAATTAACCTCCATCATACACGGACACCGCCATGGCAGCATGCTTTACTACTTGTTTTTTTGTACGTTGAGGAAAGAGCAGCTGATTGTGGTGCGCAGGCTGACACAGTGGTCTGAGCTCCAGGACGGAAGATGTGACATTAGTCATGGGAAAACAGTAAGATAGATCAAAGCACACTCAATGTAATATTCACTGGGCTTTCAGAGAATCAAGGCTGCAGTCTAGACGGCAAACATATCTCAGCCCGTGGTGGTGTCTTGTTTGGGCTTACGTTAATGATTCATGCAACAGATAATCCTGCTATATTCTGTGTTTTTGAGTGACCTTGTTTCGACCGTTGTACAACCAAGACTTTATGCAAGAGGGTTAGGTTTAATATGCTTTGTAACTTCATATTTTAATATGACCATTACTGTAAATGATTTAAAAGGTGAAAGTAAATGCCTGTACAAACAGAAATAGTTAGGTCAAGATGTAGGCAGTTTATTTGACAGTACAGCTAGACATTCACACTATGAAGTACTTATTTTTGACATTTGTGCTGCAAATATAGACTTAGTGACAAAACTGACATGGCTGCTTCTACAAAGCTTCTGCTACACAGCACTACACTGCTTACATGTCAAGCATAAATGTTGTAACCTGTTAATATGAGTTCTGAAAGGAACTGCTGCAGATGCAGGATGTGTAAAACAGACTTTAGTATCCAACTCAGGATTACAATAAGTGGATATTGTATCATTACTGTATGGTCTATTCATATAGTAAATTTTGGCTTAAATTATTTGTAGTTGGTCCCACCTCCTTCCTTTGGATCCATAATTTCCCATCAGTCCCTGTGGAGGGGCCTCTTGTTAGCATACGGGAAATGTCGTTGATTTCTACTTGGCCTGTTTCTGGCAGCCACGAGCATTTCTGTTTTTACGAGTCACTTGGCATCATGGGAAGGATGGAGCATTGACAATAGGGAGGTAGGAGGGGTTGTTCATTGGCAAGACTTGAATATACTGTTCATACTCACCAGGAAACTGCCAGGAAGCATATCTGCTGTTTTGCGAACAACCAGATGATACCAATGGTTTTAAAAATAGGTTTTAACCCATTAACATCCAATCAGTCATCTCTTTCTAATTTGGTGGTTGATTATATTAATTTGAAGGAGATTGTAATGTTTTTTCTTCTTACCATAATCTGTGTTCCCTTGGTTTGATTCGTAGCTGATTTTCTACCAGGCAAGAAAGATAAAAGAAAAATATATATAATAATTCTAAGTGGGAAAATCACAGTTCATAGAATACATACTTTGTCTTATACTTAAACATGGAACCTGTTTTATCTTATATTACAAACCAGTTTTCAAGCAAAACCCTGTCATAACTGGCCTGACAAGAATTATTTATTTTTTCACAGGCTTTCACACACAGAGATCTTTAGTGAACATATCTAAACATTCTTAAAACAAGATAAATTTACTACAAGATAACTTTTTTCAGATAATATTTCTTGGATTACATTTTTTTTATTTGTTAAGATATTTATTCAGATTTCTTACCTCATTGGCACATTGTTTTTGTTTTGTTTTTTCTTATTTGAAGCATAAACCTCACAAATGTTTCTTACATTTATGCTTATAAATCTATCTGCCAATGAGGTCAGAAAGAAAATGTATTCAATATTTAAGTCTTAATATCTTATGTTATTTTTATAGGTACATCCCCAAGCCCCTTAAATTGCTCTTCTGGAGTTTCCAAGCATTAAAAAAAAAAAAAAAAAAAAAACATCTGTCCTTTAGTGACCTGATTTAATTTCTCCATTCCAGTTTGTTTCCAGGTTTCCTACACACCAGGAATTCTGCTTTGAACGCTGGTTTCACTCTGAAGTTCTTAAACTAATAATTGTAAAAATCTGCATTTAGCTTGCACCTGAACTGTGAGTTTACACTGGGAAATACCCTCAGCAGCCATAAATCCAGACATTTGTGGGTGTGTGGGGGCACTTCGACACCATTTACTGGCTTTAGTGTAATAATCCTTTGTAGCTCTTGTCAAACTGGTCTGAACTGAAAAGACAGCTTTTAGGGGCTTACTCACAGTAACAAAGCACGGTTTGTAAAATTTGGAATAGATTAAGCTAAGTTTAGATCACCACTTCATAGTGACTATTGAGGTCACTCAATACAAAACAGTGAATCTGTTATTTAATGTACAAATTAACTCTGATTTGTCATGTTAAAGCAGTTGATGGTTTGATGCATCAATCTTATTCTTTAACCCACCTCACACTCTTTAATTAGTGGTGCTTGCTAAGGAAACCTCTATATACTCTAAGTATATTCTCATACTTAGTGTTAGGGATATGATCAAGCCCCTAATCCTTAGTATTAAAATTCTGCATGTATATTTTGTGCCATAAACTTGAATGTTACCTTCAATCATGCAGTTTATTAGGAAGAGGTCTGCTTTTACTCTTATAAGCAATATGTTTTTCACTTGGTGGATGAAAAAAAAAAAATATCCCATGAATTTACATTGAAGGATGGACCTGTGATATAGCTAGTGACCTGAATATCATAAAGAATTGGGTGTGGGCTCATATAGCAACCATCAAACAACCATACAGAACACCCTAGAAACACACTAAAAACTAAGAGGGAGTTTAGTTTTAGCCATAAACCAGTCCAACCAGCTCTGAGGTGAATCACTACATTACAGACTTTGATTTGGAGCAAAAAGATTTTGAAAATCAAACAAAAAGAGAAAGATATAAGTTGGTGTACTTAACATCTTTAATGAGGGAACTACAATACCACAAATTTGAATTAAAATCTTAAAAATATAAAAACTGTAAAAAATAAATATATATATATATATATATATATATATATATATATATATAAAACTATTTATTTAAAATTGTATAGAAGCAACACATTTCAAGATTATTGGAAACTATTCAGATACTTGAAATATATAAATTTTTGTTATAAATCGATTATGTCATTGGCAGCTTTTCATGGAACTGGACGGTCATCACAGAGCTACTTTGCTGTGTTTTTGTTCTTTCTTATTCTCTGCAGTTCTCTGATTGGTGGATCTTTCCCCTCAGGATCATGGGTATAGAAATGTTACTATTAAACACAACTTTTTAGAAATGAAGTTGAGATTAAGCTGAACGATTGCTTCGCCAATAGCATACACCATCGATTAACAGCCTCAGAGAGGTTACAGGCTTAAAATCTGGTGGTATCGTTTGGACCGGGTTGGGTTGGGTCACGTGGTCTCGGGTACGGGTTGGGCTCAGGATATATTTTAAGGCCCATGCAGACCTCTAGGCTGGAGCCAATGCAGATGAATGAGAAACAAACGAGTTAAAGATCACACTCTTTCAGCGTTTTGAATCACAATGCACTACATTTAAATAATAAAGAAAACTTACTCGTGCTGTACATCCTAAGATACCTCTGGAAAAAGCCTGCTTGAAAAAAAATGAATAAACTGCAGCCAATTTCTCTGCACACAAATCAGTTTTCATTCATAATTGATCACCTCTGGAAGAATTCAGACTTGAATTGCTTCAACACAAACACAAATTTGCTGTTTGCAATTCCTCCTCCTTTCAAATGTAAAAAATTCACGCCAGAAGGCCCATAAAGGTAGTTTGGGGTATGGAACCGGGTTTCGGAAGGAGAACAGCCAAAAATAAACTTTTTGTTTGGCGCTGTCTTCTACTGATGCCAGGTTTGTGTATATTATGACAGGGGGCAGGGCTCAAATTGGCTAAAAACTAAAAACAAAAAAAAAAGCTTTGAACATTAGCTTAACTGGAGAGTCAGCAGAAAAGAGTCAGTCATATCAGCAGAAGAGCGTTATGACATATTGATTTCTTGGATGAATCATTTACAGTAAGACCAGTAACACGCATTAAGAAAATTAAATTGGGTAATTTTTAGGTTAACTGGGCGAGGTTTGCTCTGAGGGTTTGGAGCACTGGGTGTGCCTCTCGGGTGTTACTGTTACTGCTTTGAACATCAACCTACAGGAACTCACACTCCCCTTCTTAAAATGGTCCTACTATGATAGATCTTTGTAAAGATCTGCAGAACAGATAAAATTGCTGCTTTTACCATTAATTTTAATTAGTTACTTTTCATTATAGGGTTCACAGTTCTGTTAAGGCCCTTTCATGTTATTCCTCAATGCCTTAAACTCTGTAAAGCGAAACTAAAGGTTCCTCCTTGTGCCATGTTGTCCCCATGTGAAGCATTGTACAATAATAATAACTGGATTATTTGCATGATGTGTCTTTACGTGGGTGGTATCAGCACGTTATATGACACAATTTCGAAGGCATGATATTCAAAGAAAAAACAACACGGGTCGATGTAATAGCAACCTCATAAAATTGCCCTTCCATGACCCCACCCAAAAATCTGGCAAAACTCTGTGACAATCATGCTGCGTATTTGCCACTCATTATTTTCACATGCAAATGAGGCTTGCGCCAAACTCTTCATTGTTGCCATAAAAGTGTTTGCCAGTAGTGGCAAATTGTCCATTGTTTGCAAAGGTTTGCTGCTGGTTCACCACTACCGGTGAAGTGCTGCAAATTTTCTGGCAATAATTTGTGGCAAATCAATCAATCTAATTTGCATGTGAAAATAATGAGTGACAAACTTGTAGCAGCCTGTTTGCTAGAACTTTATATTTTTGGAAGGTATACATTGCTTTACATGTAGAGGTCAAAGCAGTGCATAACCCTAGAGTTGCCTTGAAGCCGTCATGTGAAATTGCCAGGATAATTATAGTTTTGAAAATTTCACTAGCTTTTATTTAGTTTTGTGTTTTGGTTGTCAATTTTAGTTAGGTTTAGTTAGTGTTAATGACGTGTAAATTGTTTTTATTTTGTCTTAGTTTAGTTTTAGTTTTCATACTTTATGAAACCACAAAATAACTAAGACTATACAATAAGGTTGCATTTGTTAACTACATTAGTTTTTATAAAATAACATTTAACAACATTTAAAGCATATATTAATGTTGTTTAATGGTAATTCCAACATATACTAATATTTTTACATTAAAATGTATGTTAATATATGTTAATTCATTCATTCATTATTAACTATAAAGCAATTGTAGATTTATAAATTACCATTAACCAAGAATAATAAATGCTATAAAAAATTATAACATTTAAAAATAAGGTTTAATTTGTTGACTACATTAATTAACATGAACTAACACTAAAAATAATTTGGCAATCGCTTTCTCACATGCTGGTTTAATTTAGTGTCATCCAGAGCCCTTGCCCCACATTGACATGCCTCTAAACCTCACTTATGCTGGCGAACTATGATTGGTTGTTTTCACATGTAAATCAGACGGCTGCTCGCCGGTACCTTTTGAGGAAAACACAGAGAAAAATACGATTATTTAAATCTGATCATCCAACAGTGATTGAAAAAACAAAAACTGAAGTCATTTTCTCCATGATTCTATTCAGTTGTATTTAGTTTTGTAGTGAATGTTTATAGTTTCAGTTTAGTTGAAGTTTCTTTTTTTTAACTTCCCGATTTTTATTTTTATTTTAGTTGTCACTGCTAGTTTTCATCAAAGTAATTGTTTTCGTTAAAGATAATAACCTTGGAAATTGCTTGATGAATTGTGTTGGGGTATATCATACTATTGATCACATTTTTAATTAAAGGTGCACTCAGTAATTTTTTAGCTTGTCATCTAGGACTTGCAGTGACACCCAGTGCCATCAAAATCAATAATTTTTGGTTTCAGATGCCATTGTTGAAAATCACTATTCACAGCCAGCCTTAATAATTTTTTTGGTTTTCTCCCCTTTTCTCCCCAATTTGTAATGCCCAATCCCCAATGCACTCTAAGTCCTCATGATGGTGTAGTGACTCACCTCAAACTAGGTGGTGGAGGACGAATCTCAGTTGCCTCCGTGTCTGAGATCATCAATCTGTGCATCTTATCACGTGGCTTGTTGAGCGCATTATCGCGGAGACATAGCACGTGTGGAGGCTTCACGCTACTCTCCATGGCTGCACACCATGGACGTGTTACAGGCTTACCAGGCTGACCTACTGAGAAACCTGAGTGCGGGTGCAACGCTTGACGAAGAAGCCTTTTCTGAACTTTGTCAGGCCACAGATTTATCTCTCCGTGTGACCAACCAGACAGCCCATGCTATTGGTCTGTCTATGTCTGCTTTAGTCAGCACGGAGAGGCATTTATGGCTTAAACTTTTGGGCATCAAGGATAAGGACAGAGTTTTGCTACTCGATGTCCCGGTTTCGCCTTCTGGTCTCTTCGGAGACGCCATGAATATGGTTGGAAACCATCTGCCAGGTATTTCTATGTGGGTTCTGAAGACAGTAGAAAGACGCTACAGAATTCAATTTGCTCGCCGCCCTCCGCGTTTCAACGGCGTGGTTCCCACTACCGTGAAACCGGAGCAGGCACGTCTACTGTGGAAAGAGCTGCAAAATCTTGGTCTCTCTCTGACGGGCTGGGGTGCGGTCTTGAGTGGTCGTCAAGCCCAAGGGGAATGGGAGGGTCACCAGCTTGGTTGGCACATCGTTGGATTCTCCTTTGGGCCCAGGGCAAGTTTCTGTCACTCAGGGCGATTTATATCCCTGGACGCCTGAATGTGGGAGCAGATTTACTGTTCAGACAGAAGATACTGACGGGGGAGTAGAAACTCCACCCCGAGGTAGTACAACAAATCTGGGTGAGATTTTACAGGGCAGAAGTGGACCTCTTCGCCTCTCTAGAGAAGTAGAGCGCAATGTCCCCTCTACTTCTCTCTGAGTCAGATGGCGCATACATGGCCCAGAATGCGCATTTATGTGTTTCCCCCGGTTTCTCTGGAGTCTTGGCCAGAGTTCGCCAGCCTCTTACTGATAGCGCCGCACTGGCCGAACAGGGTATGGTTTCGGTGCTAATATCTCTCCTCAACAACTCGCCTTGGGCGATTCCGGACAGGAGGGACCTTCTGTCTCAGGCACAGGGGACAATATTTCATCCCCGGCCCGAATTGTGGAAACTTCATGTTTGGCCCCTGAAGGGTACCAACTGAGGGACCACAGGGCTTTCACCTGAGGTTATCGAGACCATTCTAAGTGCTAGGGCTCCCTCCATTAGAAGACTCTACTCCAGTAAGTGGGGTGTCTATGAAAGATGGTGCAGTTCACATGGTGCAGATCCAGGTAACTGCCAGATTATTTCAGTTCTGGACTCTCTGCAAGAAAAACTGTCAGCAGGCCTATGCCTCACTACTCTCAGGGTTTATGTGGCCACCATTTCAGCTTGCCACGCCTTGATGGACGGGGTGCCTTTGGGGAGGCATCCTCTACTCGCTCACTTCATTCGTGGAGCCATGCGACTGAGGCCTCCTGATAGGACCAGGACTCCTTCTTGGGACTTAGCAATAGTCCTGGACTCAGTACTTCTGACTCTCAAGATGGTCTTTCTTATGGCGATCACCTCTCTATAGAGGATTGGGGATCTACAGACTCTGTCTGTTTTGACGGCCTGTTTAGAATTTGCCCCAGGTATGGCTAAAGCGATTTTGCGCCCTCATCCTGACTACCTTCCTAAGGTGCCTTTTTCGATATTACATCCCATCACTCTTGAAGCTTTCTGCTACCCGCCGTTTTTAACGCCGGAGAAGGAAAGACTTCACAGACTTTGTCCAGTCCGTGCCCTTCAGACCTACGTCCACCGCACTAGCCAGTGGCGTAAGTCAGGGCAATTTTTCGTCTGCCATGGGGGCCACAACAAGGGGGCGGCCGCCACCAAGCCGACTATGTTGCATTAGTTGAGGGATGCTATTACCCTGGCCTACAAGGCATGCGGTCAAGCTTCGCCAGTAGGTATCAGGGCTCACTCCACCAGAGGGGTCGCCTCCTCTAAAGCCTTGGCTAGAGGGTTCCCTCTGCAGAAAGTTTGTAATGCGGCAGGCTGGTCCTCTCTGTACACATTCATCAGATTTTATAGTTTGGATGTTCATGCTACTCCGGGCTCTTATGTCCTTGAGTCGACATCTCAAGCTCTTTTCTGAGACCTCTTGCGTTCTTGTGAGCACACTTCACAACCATAGAGGTCTGGACAGCCTCAGTGCGGCAGCGTGGGTATTCTCGCTCCCAAAGCGCTTTTCTCAGCGCAGCATCCTAGTGAAGCTTTTTGTAAAGGGAACATCTCTGGTTACGTATTGTAACCCTTGTTCCCTGAAAAAAGCGGAACACGCTGGTTGCGCGTCCATTTATAGCCCGTCACAGGTGCATCGAATGATTACACCAACCGAGGCTATAAATTCCGGTCAATGTTCATTGACGTGTTACACACATATTTCAGCTGGTCACAAACATGTAGAATTGTTCCCAAAGCGCTTTTCTCAGCGCAGCATCTCGTTTTGCTTTTTTCAGGGAACAAGGTTTACAATACGTAACCCGAGACGTTTTGTAAAAATGGTAGGCAACAAAAACGGCCCTGGGAATTAAATTACTGGTCGGTCATAAAGTAGTATGTTTAATCCCTGAAGAAAAGATTTGGGTTAAAGGTGTGATAATGGGGATTCCAACTGATGTTCCAGTTGAAAAGATAAAAAGAAACATAACTGGAGCTTCAGTAAATGATGTCAGATGGCTGAAGTGCGTAAGAAACAATGTAAAGACAGACAGCCTCTAAGTGGTATTAAACTTTGACGAGAATAAGTTACTAGAGAGGGTATATGTAGGATTTGTGAGCTATATGGTTAGACCATATGTTCCACCACCATTAAGATGTTATAAATGTCAAAAATTCGGACATGTAGCAGCTGTGTGCAGAGGCAAACAGAGATGTGCGAGACGTGGTGGTGAGCATGAATATGGCAAATGTGAGCAAGGTACAAACCAAAAATGTCAGAGTGGAAGAAGGAATATCATACGCTGAAGCTCTCAAGAAGGTAAAACGGACAACCAAAGTTATAGAAGCTAAGGCAACAATTCCACAACAAAACGTTAAGTTGCAAGAACAAAGTAAAGAGAAAGAAGTGATTGTAGATAAAGTGTCATTCATAGCATTCATGGCAGAAGTGGTGAATTGTTCTGCCCAAACCGAAAGTAGGACAGAAAGAATTAAAATCATTTTCAGAGCTGCTGAAAAGTACTTGGAATTAGATGATGTTAATGTAGATATGATAAACGAAAGGCTTAAGATGCAAACAGTCAGACAGTAAATAGTCAGACAGCATGTGATGGTTCATAATGGTGATTACAATATTGCAATGGAACGCAAGAAGTTTAATTGCCAGTGGACAAGAATTCAAGAAATTCATAACAAACCCCAAAAATTATCCTGACATTTATTGTGTGCAAGAAACATGGCTAAAACCATGATTACATTTTTTAATGCATGGATACAATACCATTAGAAGAGATAGACATAAAGGAAATGGTGGTGGGGTAGCAACATTTATTAAACAAAGTATTGGGTATAGAATATTTGAGGTAAATGGGGAACAAGAGGTTGTGGTGGTGGAAATTTGGGAAGATCTCTGAGTATTAAAATAATACATTTTTATAATCCATGTGACAGGTTAAGTAAGATACATTAGAAAATATTGGAGGGAATGGAAATTATAAAGTAGTGTGGTGTGGTGACTTTAATGCACACAGTAAATTATGGGGTAGTAGAATAACAGATCATAACGGACAGATAATAGAAGACATCCTAGAATGGAGCGAGTTAGTATGCATTAATGATGGAAGCTATACAAGAATTTATTTGGCACATGGAAAATATTCAATGTTAGACTTGACACTTGTTTCTGAAAATTTAGCAGGAAAAGGTGATTGGAAAGTTTTAAATCAAAGTACAATAGGTAGTGATAATTTACCTATCAGTATTAAAATCGGTGTGGACATAGCTCAAACAGTGGTGGAAAGATTACCAAGGTGGAAATTTAAAACAGCCGACTGGGATAAATATAAGGAATTATGTCAAAATAAAATGGCAGAAATTAGTAATTCTTTAGAGGATGTAGAAGCTTTTAATTATAATGTAAGTGAAGTTCTTCCGAGTACAGCTGAAGAAGTAATTGGTAAGAAGAGGAGAAAAGCTGTTCCATGGTGGAATGAGGAATGCAATGAGGCAATTGAAAAAAGAAATAAAGCACTTAAGGGAGTAAGAATTATAATGAGTATATTCAATTATAATGATTTTATTAATTATAAAAGAGCACAGGCTATAGTGAGAAGAGTAATACAGACATCTAAGAAAAGATATTGGAGGGAATTTTGTAATAATATTGGAGAAGAAATTGAAATTAATGAAGTATGGAGTATGATAAGAAAGATGGGAGGGAAACAAAGAAACAGTAACATTCCTGTCTTAGTATACAACAATAGATCAGTAATATCAGACAGTGAAAAAGCAGAGGTGTTAGCAGAAACATTTGCAAATGTGCATAGTAATTCAAATGTAACAGAAGAAATGAGGAGATATAGGGATCTGAGCTTGAGTAAGAACCCTCAAATTCTGGAGGAAAAAGGACCATCAGGATATACATTAGATAGAGTTTACCCTGTTTGAACTGAAGAAAGCACTTGCTGGGGTAAAACAAACTTCTCCAGGTAGAGATGACATCTGTTATGAGATGGTAAAACACCTATCAGAAACATCTCTAAATATTATTATGAGTCTTTTTAATAAGGTGTGGGAATCAGGGAAATTACCAGATGACTGGAAGCATGGGATCATAATACCAATAGCTAAGCCAGGGAAGGATAATTCTCAGCCCACTAACTACAGGCCCATAGCATTAACATCTAATTTATGCAAACTAATGGAGCGTATGGTCATGAATAGATTGATATATGTTATTGAAAACAAAAACCTTTTCTCTGCATTCCAAAGTGGTTTCAGAAAAGGGAGAAGCACAATGGATTCTGTTTTATGTCTGGAAGCTAAAATTAGAAAGGCCCAAGTAAACAAGGAGGTGTTAGTAGGAGTATGTTTTGACATTGAAAAAGTTTAAGATATGATGTGGAAAGAGGGACTTTTAATAAAATTGGATAGAATGGAAGTAAAAGGTAGAATGTATAACTGGATTATGATTTTTTTGTTTAAAAGAACAATACAAGTGAGAGTGGGGTCTGCTTTTTCTCAGGTATATCAAGTAGAGAACAGAACACCACAAGGAAGTGTTAGCAGTCCAATTTGGTTTAACATAATGATCAATGACGTTTTTTCACAGACAGATTCAGGGATAGGGAGGTCTTTATATGCAGATGACAGGGCACTGTGGAAGAGAGGATGCAATGTTGGGCATGTGGAGAGCTGTATTCAAACTGCTGTAAGAAAGGTAGAGAATTGGGCTTTTGAATGGGGTTTTCATTTTTCAGTGGCAAAAACTCAGGTGATCTGTTTTACAAAAAGAAAAATTAACCCAACAACAATTGGAGCAAACATCAGTAGTTAGATTCCTAGGAATGTGGATGGATTCAAAATTGAATTTTAAAGTGCATCTTCAGAAAATTATAGACAAATGCAAAAAAGCAATAAATATAATGAGGTGTTTGGCAGGAATTGAATGGGGAGCATGCAGTCAGTCTCTTAAAAGTATGTTGCTATTGATTATGGATGTATGGTGTACAGTTCTGCATCTAAAATGCTACTTTTAAAAGTTGAGGCATTGCAATCACAAGCATTGAGAATATGTTGTGGAGCAATAAGATCATCTCCAGTAATAGCAGTACAAGTAGAGATGGATGAAATGTCTCTAGAAATTAGAAGGCTCAAATTAAAGATGAGATATTGGATTAATATTAAAAAGGTAATTCGGAAAGTCATCCAGTGAAGAAAATCTTGAATGATTGCTGGGAATACGAGTATAAAAAAATCAACAAGCTTTGGATGGACAGCCAATAAGGAGGCGCAAAACATAGGAATAAGTGATATCAACATTGCCCCTTCTGTCGCTATGTCAGCAGTACCTCCTTGGTTTTTTCCAATGCCTCTAGTGGACTTTCAGTTGTATGAAGATAAGCATAACAAGGAAAGAAATGTGTTGGAAAGTTTAACAGTACAACAATATATTGATCAAATATATTATAATGCAGTGCAAATTTATACAGATGGATCAAAGGATCCAGATTCTGGTTTACAGCAGCAGCAGCAGCTTACATACCTCTTTTTAAAGTTAAAATTTCAAAGAGAATCTCTGATCATATGTCTGTATTTACTTCAGAATTAATAGCAATATTCCTAGCACTTCAATTGCTAGAAGAAATACAACCTACAAGGTCAGTGATATGCGCAGATTCACTTCAAGCTATCAATAGCCTGTGGAATATCGGTAGCAAGACAAGATTTGATATATGAAGTGATGCAGAGTCTATTTAGAATAAGACAATTTGGGCTTATTGTAAACTTTTTGTGGCTACCATCACAAGTGGGAAATGGCGCAAAGCAATCAAGAATTTATCAAGAATTATTTCATTTCTTAAAAGATACAAGATTGATCATTAGAATTTAAGATAGTGGTTTTTTTTTAACTTTCCAACCATTTAGCGCTCCACACTCTAATCCAGTAGGTGGCGAGAATGCACCATTTAAGTTGGATTGCCAACCACCATAAATCAACAGAAGAAGAAGAAGTACATGTCAGAGCACAAACCAAGCCATGAAGTCCAAGGAATTGTCTGTAGACCGCCGAGACAGGATTGTATCGAGGCACAGATCTGTGGAAGGGTACAAAAATTTCTGCAGCATTGAAGGTCAGCACAGTGGCCACCATCATCAGTAAATGGAAGAAGTTTGGAACCACCAGGACTCTTCTTAGAGCTGAGGCCTTAGTCAGGGAGGTGACCAAGAACCCGATGGTCACTCTGACAGAGCTCCAGCATTTCTCTGGAGAGAGGAGAAACGTCCAGAAAAACAACCATCTCTGCAGCACTCCACCAATCAGGCCTGTATGGTAGAGTGGCCAGACAGAATCCACTCAGTAAAAGGCACATGACAGCCTGCCTGGAGTTTGCCAAAAGGCACCTGAAGGACTCTCAGACCATGAGAAACAAAATTCTCTGGTCTGATGAAACAGAGATTTAATTCTTTAGCCTGAATTATCTTATCACCTTTTATCACCTGGCCAATACCATCACTACAGTGAAGCATGGTGGTGGTGGCATCATGCTGTGGGGATGTTTTTCAGTGGCAGGAACTGGGAGACTAGTCAGGATCGAGGGAAAGATGAATGCAGCAATGTACAGCGACTTCCTTGATGAAAACCTGCTCCAGAGCTCTCTGGACCTCAGACTGGGATGAAGGTTCATCTTCCAACAGGACAATGACCCAAAGCACACAGCCAATATAACAAAGGAGTGGCTATGGGACAACCCTATGAATGTCCTTGAGTGGCCCAGTCAGAGCCCAGACTTGGAGACTCTGGAGAGATCTGAAAATGGCTGTGCACCGACGCTCCCCATCCAACCTGATGGAGCTTGAGAGGTCCTGCAAAGAAGAATGGGAGAAACTGCCCAAAAATAGGTGTGCCAAGCTGGAAGCATCATACACAAAAAGGCTTGAGGCTGTAATTGGTGCTTGTAAAAGGAGCTTCAACAAAGTATTAAGCAAAGGCTGTGAATACTTATGTACATGTGATTTATTTATTTTTATTTATTTATATATTTTTTTTAATACATTTGCAAAGATTTAAAACAAACATCATTCACATTGTCATTATGGGGTATTGTTTGTAGAATTTTGAGGAAAATAATGAATTGAATCCATTTTGGAATAAAGCTGTAACATAACAAAATGTGGAAAAAGTGAAGCGCTGTGAATACTTTCCGGATGCACTGAATGTAGGACACTTGATATCCCATATCAATGTCCTTTCACTCTTCAACTCTAAAAGATTTCATTAAAAAATCAATTTGGCACTACTGTTGAAAAGTATATATTTTAAGCACATTGGGTTTCCTACCATGAAGTTAGAAGATGATTTCAGTATAATTTGCATAATGGTGGCAGTGATGTTAGAGGTGTGTATTGAAGTGTGTATTGAAAGATTGCTTTGTCCTCTCCCTGAGGAAGAAATGGTTTCCAGGCAGACTTTTGGTGACTCAGAAAGAGTGTAAATATTATATCACTGTACCTGCATAGGCACTTTGTTTTATTGTCTGTATCTACAGTTTTGCAGCCAACTGCTGTCTCTTTTGTGTTGTCTGGGGAGCACAAATTGACTTAGAGACTCTCCAGGGACCCCAGTAAGTCCAAACACTGTTCATCTGACTCAGCACATTCCTCAAGACGGCTCCTTTTCTCTCCATTTCCTTCTCCTAAACTTTCCTTGGGCTGTTTGTTGCCTCATCTTAAATCATATTTAAACAATATCCAACTTGTTTTCCATTGCCCACACGTTGTGGGAATTCCGTTGCTGCTGGTAACCATAGACAGCCAAAAAGGATGAGGTCATTGCTGGTGTTAGCGTCCTGCCTCTGTCCCAGCTTCCCCTCCTGGCAGAAAGGATAAGCCCTTCCCTCTTCAGCACAATGGCATCTTTCTCTTTGCTCAGATTGATCTAAAGAGACACATACAGTCAAGTGGCAAGACAGACAGAGGTCATCCACTTCAACAATGAGAGTGGACTGTTATTTGCATCTCTTCTCACCAGGCTTAAGAGTTATGCATTCAGTCCTTTGGTTCTTTTCTTTCTTGTTGATGTGACATGCAAATAGCTCTGGCCTTTGACCCTTCCGATCTCAAAACAGATATATCTAAATATAGAGTAATGAGTGATAGAAGTGGCCAAAAGGCACAGCTTGCTGTGCATGTGAATCACTGTGGTTATATCATCATCAGCTGGCTCAATACGTTTTTGGCACGGGTTTAGCAGCTGAATGTCTCAGATGCTTTCTTGGGTCATTCTTATTCAGTATTTGTGAAAGGCAGTTGCTTCACACAACCACCATGCAACTCATAATGAAATGTATGTCATTCACAATTCCTCCAAATCACATTGATGTGGCATAGGCAAAACAGATAATGGCCTCTGATTTACTTTAGCTGTTCTGATTCTGCTAACAATCTTTACAGAATTGCAGTTTCAGAGTAGGAAAGTAGGACTGGTATATAGTTTTTTTTCTGATTAATGGCAAACCATTTGATTGCAATCTTTATTTGAACAAGTCAATATAATTTCTTAAAATTCTAATCTTTTTCCCTTTTTCAGTAATTTTGTGAAGATTTTCATGCAAGTTGCTTAGTTGTGGTCATATGTAGCAAACTGTGGGTGTATTGCATTTTAATGAAGTGCCGCAATTTGCTATTTTCCTAAAAATTTACATCTGAGAACCATGTTTATTATTGCCACAATTTCTTATTTCAGTTCCTGCATTTGCAGTTTGAGGGTTCCACCAGCAGAAGATATAAAAATAGCTATCAATAAATTTTAATATTAGCCATGATTTGTGTGCCAGTAGATCAATAGCTGTGTTTCCACTATCGGGACAATTGAGGGCATGCTAGTGCGTGCCAGGGCCAGTTACGATCCCACTGTCACTTCCAGGGCTTCATCGTGCCTCCTCGTGGCTTTCTCAATGGCCTTTGGTCTGCCGATTCCCCTGGTTGCCCTTGGGCCAAACAAGGGGATTGAAGCGGGTTCAAACTCGATGTTCAATGTCAATGTCGGACGTGTGAATGTGAAGCTCTGCGTACATTGCCAGTTTACAAAAAATGTTTGTGTCATAAACTGGTGAGATTCGATGCACCCTATTTCATAATTGTTCTACGAAGACAATATGTCAAAGAACTCAAAATCCTTGGGCTCTGGAGGCATTAAAAGATACTTACATGCTCAAGCTGATACCTCAGACAAGGCCGCAGACCAGGGACTCGGTTTGGACGGTGTGGCGGGAGAAATTCAGCGGCAACTGTCGAGCAAGTCTGTAATGCTGGCGAAGGTCTTGGTGGACTTGGAGGATCTTGCGGTAATACGTTGATTGATTACAGCCATGGAGTCGAAATTCTCTGAGTTGGTTACAAGATTGTTTGGAGTCATCGGAGAGGGAATTAGCTGCTAATCTGCATGTGACCAAGGCTGACATGGAACACGTTTGGAAAAGTTGGAAGACCTTTAGAATCGTAGCCGGCGAAACAATGTCCAAATTGTTGGAATTCCTGAGCATTAGGAAGGCCGAGATATGGTGAAATTCCTAGATGAGCTCTTCCCAAGTCTGCTCGACATAACAGGCCATAAACTGGAAATCGAGCAAGCTCACAGGGTCCCAGCTCGGAGGTCCACTGAGGGAGACAATTTCTGAGATACACCTTCTGCATGGAATGTTGTGATAATAAAAAGCATACAAAAATAACTTTACAGTGGAGAGGTAGTTAAGCAGTAATTTTGCCATGGAGCGAAAATGGAGCAGGGTTTCTCTAATCCAGGAGCGAGCGAGGAGCGGGAAATGGACATCCTGGAATGGAGCTGGAGCAGAGTGATTAAAGAATGCTTTGAGCACGAAGAGGGAATTGTTGCAGCTCCACTCCACTCATCAGGACATCTGATGTGGACAGGTGGGCTTCACTACATTTATCTATGACTGGAAAGCTTAATGTTATAAAAATGAATTGGAGCATTGAGATCTTTTGAAAATATTAAATCTTTTGGGATTCCCAGATCTCAATTCTTCATGCACTTACAACTGCGCCATCTATTTGCACCATCTTTGGGTGTAGTACACAGCCCCCTAAAGCGGCAGACACTCTTGAGATGGTGCTTGCTGCTTTTGGAATGGGTCACAAGGCTTCAGTCAAGTCAAGTCAATTTTATTTGTATAGCGCCTTTCACAACACACATCATTTCAAAGCAGCTTTACAGAAGATCAGCATTAACAGACGATAAAACTGTAATGTCTATAAAGTCAATGAATCATCATTGTGTAATTTAGATAAAATACGATTCTTAATCGTGTTTAAAAATAATTAAATAATAATTGTATTAATA
This sequence comes from Xyrauchen texanus, assembly GCF_025860055.1. NCBI lineage: Eukaryota > Metazoa > Chordata > Actinopteri > Cypriniformes > Catostomidae > Xyrauchen > Xyrauchen texanus. Next base: position 7,815,662 of record NC_068291.1, on the reverse strand, counting down.
ACCCCAGTGAGCAAGCTGTAGGCGACTGTGGCAAGGAACACAAAACTCCATAAGATGTAGATTAATGGAGAAAAATAACCTTGGGAGAAACCAGACTCACTGTGGGGGCCAGTTCCCCTCTGGCTAACATTATGAATGTAATGTAAATATGACTTATGTATAGTTAAAATCATGGTTTAAAATTATTAAACTAAGTAAGGGTCAGTGTTTAAACATCGATTGTGTTTGATCTGTAAGATTAATGAATACAGTCTTTGAAGTCCATCTTGATTTATTACAGAAGTTCACATAGATGCAATTGTCCTTGTTAATTGGCTGATGAAGGCTTTTGTTGGCAATAGTTAGTCTATGCATTCCATTTCAAGATCGTAGTCCATCAATAGACCGAGGTGATGCAGGTTGGAAACAAATAAAAAGATGTAAGCATAGATGCCATTACATTTATTGCAGAGTTAGAGATCATGATCATGGTTTCTGGTTTCTGGTTCCGGCAGACCCAACTAAAGCAGCCTAATTGTGGGTTGGAGGATAAATTAGGTGTATAACTGGCTAAATAGATGAGTCTTTAGTCTAGACTTAAACTGAGGGAGTGTATCTGTATTTCGAACACAGTTTAGGAGCCAAATATGAAAAAGATCTACCTCCTTTTGTGGATTTTGATATTCTAGGAACTATTAACAGGCCAGAATTTTGCGATCTTAATAAACGTGATGGAATATAGCATGGTAGAATATCACTTAAGTACTGAGGAGCTAGACCATTCAAAGCTTTGTACGTAGTTAACAGAATTTTAAAATTAATACGGAATTTAACAGGTAGCCAATGTAACGATGATAAAATGGGGCTAATAGGATCATATTTCTTGGTTCTTGCTAGCACTCTGGCTGCTGCATTTTGAAGCAATTGAAGTTTATTTATTGATCTAGCTGGACATCCTCCCAGTAATGCATTACAATAATGTAGTCTTGAGGTCATGAACGCATGAATTAGTTTTTCGGCATATGCCTTAATTTAGCAATATTTCTTAGGTGGATGAATGCTGTTCTACAAACATTGGTAATTAGATTTTCAAAGGACAGATTGGAATCAAATATAACACCCAAGTTCTTCGCTGTTGAAGATGAAGTAACAGTACATCCACCTAAAGTCAAATTATATTTTAGCTGCTTATTTTTAGAGTTTTTTGGTCCAATATTTAGAACCTCTGTTTTGCCAGAATTGAGTAGAAGGAAATTTCTGGCCATCCAATCTTTTATTTCATTTATACACTCTGCTATTTTTGAGAATTGTGAAATCTCATCAGGTTTTGAAGAAATATAAAGTTGTGTACAGCATAGTGGTGGAAACTTATTCCACGATTCCTGATAATATCTCCCAGGGGAAGTATATATACATGGAGAAAAGCAGAGGCTCTAAAACTGATCCCTGTGGCACTCCATATTTTACTTTTGTTTGGTTTGACAATTCCGCATTTACATAGACAAAGTGGTAGCGGTCTGCTAAATATGACCTAAACCATGCTAATGCAACTCCACAAATTCCAACATAATTCTCCAGCCTATTCAAGAGAATGTCGTGATCTATCTTGTCGAATGCAGCACTTAGATCTAAAATCACTAGAAGAGAAATGCAGCCGCGATCAGATGATAAGAGCAAGTAATTTGTAACTCTGATAAGTGCAGTCTCTGTACTGTGATGAGGCCTAAATCCTGATTGAAATTCTTCATATATACTATTTCTCTGTAGAAATGGACATATTTGGGAGGATACCACCTTTTCTAGTTTTTTTACATAAACGGGAGATTTGAAATCAGTCTATAATTAGCAAGTTTTCCAGGATCAATTTGTGGCTTCTTAATAAGCGGTTTGATAATTGCCATTTTAAAGTTTCTTGGGACATGTCCTAATCATAGCGAGGAGTTATGATATTAAGAAGAGGTTCTGAGATTACAGGAGATACCTCTTTTAAGAGCTTAGTTGGTATAGGATCTAACAAACAAGTTGTGGCTTTTGATGTTTCGATAAGTTTTGTTAGCTCTTCATGACCTATGATTGCGAAGGATTGAAGTTGCACATGAGGAAAATTATTAGACACGGTTTTCTGAAGTGCTATTTTATTTCTGATTATTTAAATTTTATCTGTGAAGAAATTAATGAAGTCATTACTCTTGTGCTGCGACGTATTATCTGGTTCTGTTGAGTTTTTATTCCTAACAAATTTAGCCGCAGTACTGAATAAACATCTAGGATTGTTGTGGTTATTTTCTATGAGTTTACTAAAATATGCTGACCTGACAGCTTTGAGTGAGTGTTTGTAGCTACAGACACTATCCTTCCATGCACCATGAAATTCCTCTAATTTTGTATTTTTCCACATGCGCTCCATTTTCCAAGCTGCACTCTTGAGAGCATGAGTGTGATCATTGTACCATGGTGCAGGGCTTATTTCTTAAATTTTCTTTAATCGAAGTGGGGCGACAATATCAAGGGTGCTAGAGAAGACTGCATTTAAATTGTTTGTTATTTCATCAAGTTCTTCTGGGCTTTGGGGTTTATTGAGTGTATGAGATAGATCTGGAAGAGTATAAGTGAAGCTATCTTTAGTGGTCGAAAGAATAGTTCTACCTGAACGATAGCGTGGTGTAAATTGAGTAACATTAGTTGATTGCAGCATACAAGAGATGAGGTAATGATCCGAGATGTCATCGCTCTGCTGCAGAATTTCTACATTATCAACATCAACTCCATATGAAAGAATTCAATCTAGCGTATGATTATGGCGATGAGTTGGTCCTGTTACATTTTGTCTGACTCCAAGAGAGTTGAGAATATCAATAAATGCTAATCCCAATGTATCATTTTCATTATCTATGTGAATGTTGAAGTCCCCAACAATTAAAGCTCTATCTACAGTAACTACAAGATCTGATAAAAAATTAGCAAATTCACTAAGGAAATCAGAATAAGGCCTGGGTGATCTATACACTGTAGCAAGGGTAAAAAACGACAGAGATTTTTTATTTATATTTGACGGTGTCACATTAAGCATTATTAGTTCAAAAGACTTACATTTATATCCTGTCCTCTGAGTAACACCAAAAACTTCACTGTAAATTGTAGCAACACCTCCTCCTCGACCCTTCAGACGAGGCTCATGTTTATAACAATAACCTGGGGGAGTATATTCATTAAACTAATATATTCATCCAGTTTAAGCCAGGTTTCAGTCAAACAGAGTGCATCCAATCTATGATCTGTAATCATTTCATTTACAATTAGTGCTTTGGTAGAAAGAGATCTAATGTTTAGTAGCCCTATTTTTATATGATGTGTATTTTTAATTTGTTTGTTTGTTCAATTTTGACCTTAATCATATTTTTTCTAAATGATTTAGTGAGGGTATTGTGTTTGGTATTTCGGGGAACAGACACAGTCTCTATGAGATATTTAGATGATACAGTGTATGTGTTGTAGTTTATGTGACCTGTGTGACGTCTCAAGGCAGCTAGCAGACGTTCGGATTAACCAGTTTGTCTGCTACCTGACCTGGGCCCCAGTTAGTCAGTTACTATCATTATTAAGACTATGAGCCAAATTACTAGAGAGGAGAGCGGCACCTTCCCTGAAGGGATGGAGTCCGTCTCTCTTTAGCAGGTCAGGTCTACCCCAAAAACTCTTCCAATTGTCTATAAATCCTATTTTATTCTTCAGACACCACTCAGACATCCAGCCATTCAGTGACACTAATCTACAATAAACCTCATCACCACGATGAGCAGGGAGGGGACCAGAGCATATTACAGTGTCTGACATCGTTTTTGCAAATTTGCACACCTCTTTAACATTATCTTTAGTGATCTCCGACTGGCGAAGCCGGACATCGTTAGTGCCGACATGGATAACAATTTTAGAAAATCTACGTTTAGCATTAGCCAGCACTTGTAAATTTGATTTGATGTCAGACGCACTGGCCCCCGAAATGCAATTAACAATAGTGGCTGGAGACTCTATTTCCACGTTCCTTACAATAGAATCACCGATAACAAGGGCTTTTTCAATATGATTCTCAGTGGGTGTGTCACTGAGTGGGGAGAATTGATTGGAAACCCTAACAGGAACGGGAGATTGGTGTCTCTTTGCCCTACGAGTATGCCGCCAAGACGTCACCCAAATGCCCTGCTGCAGGGGCTCTATAGCTGGAACCAAAGTGTGTGTGTTGCTCTCTGTACTACTCGCATCTGAAACAGTATCTACCGGCTTCTCTTTCTCACTGACCTCTACTAGCGTTCGGATGTCTCTAACTCATTAACCTTCTCCGTCAGCCTGACTTATTCCTTACATTTATCACAAGTGAATTCCTCACTGCTGACGGAGGAGGCTATTTTAAACATGTGACATGCAATGCAGGAACAAATAACATGAACAGATGCCATGACTTACCGCAAATTGTTTGATGTTCCTGAGCAGTGAGGGTTTGAGATTGATGTGAATCCCTCACAAAATTGTTTGTTGTAGGTGGTGGTTGTTCTTGATAAGCGGTGCTTTGAGATCGATGCAATAATCTGTGACACACTGTCTGTTAAATTTCATCAAACCATGGAAAGTAATTTCTTTGGGCACTGCTTTGTCCATTTTATTGGGTTTATAATGTGCCCACATTTTTTTTAAAAGACAAAAAAAAAAAAAAGAGCTGGACATCGTCACGCTGTTAGTGGAAAGAATACTTGGAACACCTTGGCAGTTACAGCTGGTTGTTGTCAATGCTAACTTATCTTGCTAACTAGCTAATGTTTACACTCAATATAATCTCAATATTTTAGATAACTAGATTAAATGATAGCTCACCTTAAGCTTCCCTCTTGCTTGTGAAATGGCGGGGTTTGTGAAATTGGCAATGCAGTGGCGTATTAAGGCCGGGTTTTAGAGCAATGCTGCAGGGTTATTTGCCTGATGGAAAAACAGCTAATATGAATAATTATACTTACAGTACATACTTTGTAATTTAACGCAGCCTGCTTCCAGTTGGTCCTAATGAGCACCACATTTTCCATGCATAAATAATGAACGTGTCACTGTCATAGAAATATTTCTGATATTCATAAAGGATGTAATTAATGCACAAAAGAATGTAAGACACAAATGGTCCATATTTCTATTCTTCTAATGCATTGCATACATTACATTACACTACCAAATACTTATGAATGGGCTATCTTCATTTAACAGCTTCATTTTCTGTTATAGCATAATTTTTTGTAAAGCTTCTTTGAATCTATCTGTAAGCACTATTTAAATAAAACTTACTTGATTTATATCGACATTGCTGGACAAGGAATAGAAAATAGAAAATTCCACTGATGGCACAATAACTAGAATCTCTGAATGAAATTGCATGTGACCAAACCTGTTCATGCTTTGCACGTGCTATTGCAACAACACACTAATGGCATAGTGCATATTTGCACAAAAATACCAAAAAGTCATGGCCATGCCCACTGACTTCGCATGTATGATGTATCACATGTGCTTAAGATGTAGGTGGTCTACAAATAGGGCCCTGAGAGACCATGTACAGTTCACAGTATTGAATTCAACAGAATTTCCTTTATATTTAAGAGTTTTCCTATTCTTATTGATCTTAAATCGAATCAAGTCTTAAATCAAAGTCAACTTCAACCATATCAGTTTTGTGATATTTGTCAAAAGTTGCAGTAGTAAGTTTTATCATAGGATATATCCACCCTGTATCCATGTGATGAGTAATGGTTGGTTCACACACGTCTTACTCCCTACCAAGGGGAGCAATGCTGAGCAGTGATGTCATCTCACTTTAAAAGTAAGACTTGAGACATTTTCAAGCAAACCACTCCTCTTATGTGGAAGCTTTAACTTTCTCTTGACCCCTTTATCCTTTCAAGAATTTTAAATTCTGTCGAACAGTGGAACAGTTTGTAGGGACTTCTTAAGGTCACTCTCCACAAGAATGGGAAAGATAAGCCAATATTTTGGCTAATTAAATACGTTCTTGTGCTAAAACAGCTGAATGCATTGCTAAGGATATAACAGAACACAGGTGTCTCGAGACATATTTTTAAAAGTTAAATTTCTTTTTAACTTGACACAGATTCTAAAAACATGGCAATCCATCTCAATACACTGAAAAATACAGTGAGATGCAGAACAATGGTCGAAGCACATGTTTGCATAGAAATATAACAGACTGATTTTTAAGAGGGCTCTTAAAAGTATCACGCTTTTAACGTACCGATAACATTATAGCTCATGTACGGCCAGGAAAGTCACTAGTCACACGATCCAGGTGATTCCCTCAAAATAAATTCTAGGACTGAGTGCCCAAAGAGGCTTCATTGACCAGGTAAACAACTGTCTTTGAGATTAATAGGCATGCAAGCAGATAAGTATAATAGACCATTTTCTGATTAATTTCTTTTCAGTTTCTTGGCACTTTTTAAAGCACAGTAGAAAGAGAACAGGAAATGATGGGGAGAAAGAAGCAATGGGATCTGGAAATCTCTTGAGCTCGATTCAAATTTGTGTCGCACATAGAAGCACCACAGCTCAATGTGATGGAGCATCTTGCCCTAGGCCACAACTCTAACCTGTTTAGAAATGGATTAAAAAAATCTTGAAATGTTCTAAATAGTTTCGTCAAAAAAAAATTGCCGTTTTGAAAAACTATTAAATGAAATGAGCTTGGCTGTATGCTTTGGGTTGTGTTGTTAATAAGTTATGTAATGTGTGCCTCAGTGGACAGATGGCATCCTCTGCTTCTTCTCCTCTCTTCTACTTGTATGCGAGACTCAGTCAGGCTCGTAGATCAAGTGGGTCGTGGGAGTGATGAAAATCAAGCTGAAATTGCATATCAATCCTTTGAAAATCCAACACAACATGTGACAAACTTGTTTTAACACAGCCTGTGTTTGTTTGTGCTTTGCAATGATGGGAATACTTAGTTGTATGTCTTATTCTTAACACTTGACAAGGAGGGGCGTTCTTTAAGCGAGAGGCATGTAATGTTTATTTACATGCTTGCAAACTTTTATATTCCACTTTTTTGCCATCAGTGTCACTAGAATTTTATTTCAGAGTATGTACATTTCATGCATCAAGGAGCAATAGCACCTTGGAGACAAAGCTGGCTGTTGGGTAGAATTAGGCCAGGGAGATGAATGGTGGAACAATTTGTGAAAAGGTGGCAATTTGGTTATTGCCCCCTCACTCTGAATTTGCATACCTGTGTACTGCTCCAGTCAGGGAAGCTCATGCAAATTGGGTTCACCTTTGCAAATGAGGTCACCCTGTAGGAGGAGAGTAGGAAAGGCAAGTAGACCGTGTTGGCATGCAAGCATTTACCCACTCACGCAGCCGGCAAGAACACAGCAATGCAAACTCTGTGATGGGCATACACCCACTCATCCCTCTTTTTTCCCTAATAGAGTGTTTACAATAAGAGAGACTGGAAATAGCCCTGCACTTTTTTGCTGTCTGTAAGTTAAAAAAATTTAGCTTTCTTACCAAACCAATGTTCACAACCTGGATAAAAAATATGGCACAAGGTCTTGAGCTGTCTTATCTGGAAGCTAGGAGAACAGGGTTTCCTCTTGCATTAATATCTGTGGCTTAATTTCTCATCATTTGTTGCAAAATTTTAAAATGTAAAGAAACAGAAACAGCGTGAATTATTTCTTTTTGCATTGGATGTGAGGTATATAGGGTCAGGAGATGACAGCATCCTTGCAGGATACCCTGTGGTGATGCCATTTGCCCCAAGAAGAAGGGGGGGGGGGGGGGTAGTTGTGGAAACAACACACAATAAAGGGTTATAAGACCATGGCAGGGCACATTAGCGACTTCATCCTTATGTTGTCACGGAATGCAGAGGCAGGACCCAAAATCAGATTTAAAAAAAAAGGGGATTTATTTATAAAAAATAAAAAACCAACATAAAGCTGCCACAAGGGGGAAAGAAAACATAGACTACCCTGTAGGGGAAAAAGGTAATCCACGGCTGGGGCAGAAGGCAGTGGGGAGCCGGACCGTCCAGACTGGGTAGGGATGAACACGACAGGAAACTAGACTGCTAGACTGACTGGAATAAACAAACACACAGGACCAACTGGAAACAAGATGAACTGGCACTGGACAGCAAATACGAATTGACTAAAATAGGGAGGGATATCAACAGGTTAACAAGACATGGCAGGTGTGACTAATAAACTAATAATGGGAAAACAAGGAGGCGGGGTATGACATAAGACAGAGAGACACAGGGTGACACAGAAACAAAAAAAAGTCACATGCTCTAACAAGATAACAAAACACCGAATGGCATGATGGTATGCCCATGACAACCAACAAACAAGACAAGAGAATCCATAGCAACACCAAACAAGGTGATGCCATGCATTTCACATTAAACAGAACCGGAGCTTACGAAACAGGCAACAAAAACAAGACAGGACACATGGGCGAGAATTCGGCCCCACACACACCCGACACCTTAGACGGAACCTCAGCATAACATGAAGATAGTTTGTGAACCAGGTGTGCCATGCAACGAGAGCGTGACATGAGGCACACTACTGTTGACTATTGATCTATTGACATGAGTGCATGCTGCCAAGATGACATAAGGGTAAAGCACCCATGTCAATAACAAACAGACATGGAGCACAAGTGTCCGGATCCTGATTCAGACTGAAACCGAACAAGACAGGAAGTCAGGATCCAGACACCATGCTCCTGACATGAAACAAGATGGACCGAAGAGCACACGGCAGGGAATACAACTGAAAATGTGCTCTCACACAAAGACAGACAATGAAAAACAAGACAGAGATGGGACGATGATGCCACAGTCCTGTCAGACAAAAACCCAGACTGACAGGACTGTGACATATCTACGGCATATCAATCACCCTCATTGTTGCTTTATATCTTGCTTAGAGGCATCCAGATAATTTTCAGGAATCATTAACTCGTTGAATGGTGTAGTAACCCATTTCTACCTATTCCGAGTGTGTTTGTAGTTAATGCCAACACATGTTTATTTGAGTAACATGCATTTAATAAGTACATCTGAAGTAGTATTTTCCACAAAATGTAAAATTGTCATCATATTCTAATCTTCAGTTTTTTCCAAACCTGTGTGATTATATAGCAGACTGTCCAAGCTGCTCTGTTACAAAATTGGATGACAATTTGTACTGTCAAGCTAACAGTAACAAGCAAGTTCCAAAAGGACAAAAACGCACCTAAAAACCATATGATAGCTTTTGCTTTTTGCCTGTTCAATTCATGATATGCAGGATAATTTTTTGTTTGCTTGCAGTGCAGAAGGCACCATATAAAGGAGGAGAAGCTTCATTGGTTCTGATGTGTTTTGTGATGCACTAGGTTTGAATTAGCAAAATCTTGAGAGTTTAAAGAAATTACAAATCTGTCATTATATACTCACCATCATGTTGTTCAAAATATGTATGACTATTTTTGTCTTCTGCAGAACACAAAAGGAGGATTTTTTAAACATATCCCATTAGCTGATTTAAATACAATGGCAGTTGATAATGACTCACTTATACTGTCATAATTTATTGGTGCATAGTAACAGACCACTTGTGGCATATTTAAACTGCATGCATTCCATTTAGCAGTAAAAGATTTAGATAGCAAAGTTCCTTCTTTTTATGGGGTGCTCCAACCTGTTCACATTCCATGTGGAGAAAGATAACCCACTCATATTAACATTTGACATTTTAATATAACAGAATAAATAAATTGTGTCAAAAACATGATTATACAGGCCACATGCCAACATTAGTGCAACAATAAAACCCCGAACTCCCCCTGGAACCAAACAAACAGAAAACAGAAAAACGTGCGCATTAACCCCGTGCACGACAGTGCCAACCGATGTCAATCCATCTAAACTCAAAAGGTCCATGCATGCCTACGAGAGCCAATTGTGCCATTGGATTGCTCAAGTCCGGTGCTTCTGCACAAATTTTGGAAGGCAAAAATACATAACAGAAAATTATTTGTAAAACAATCCCCAGTCAATGGGCAGATTCATTCACAGAACTGTCTTGAAGGTGTGTTCCTCCACAAAATATATTCCAGCCGATATAAAGCCATTCAGGGCGCGGGGCCAACGTCCACCCAGTCCCGCCCAGGTCCTGCTAAAAGGGAGGCTCAAAAACAGAGCGGGGCGAGTCGTGCTCCTCCTTGTAACGACTGGGGACAGGCTCGCCACCCCCGACAGCCTCCAAAGCAAGACCTCAGGGCGGTTATTTAAAAAAGTTTAAAACCCTGAGGGTCTTGCTGTCAACCCAGTGAGGGTAGCTCCCCTCGGGATGGGGCGCGTGTACTATCCACTTCGCCCCTCCCGGTACTCTCACGAATACTCTCCTTTCCTGCCGCCTCTAGTATTTCGGGAGGCAGAGGCTTCCAACTAAAAGTTGGGTGTACTGCTGTTTCCTGCCTTATTTCAGGACGCAGAACACCTGACATCCCCTCAACAGGAAGTGTCGAAATTAGTATCCATTTCAGAAAATCTGGCAGCATGGAAACTTCTTCCCGGTATTTCTATGTGGGCTCTAAAACAGTAGAAAGAGGCTACAGAATTCAATTCTCTCGCCATCCTCCGCGCTTCAACGGTGTAGTCACCACTTCCGTGAAACCGGAGCAGGCATGTCTACTGTGGAAAGGACTCAAAGTCTCTTGGTATAAGGGGCCATAGAACGTGTTCCCCTTCCAGAGAAAGAGTCAGGCTATTACAGCAAATACTTCCTGGTCCCCAAGAAGGGTGGGGGGGTTGCGTCCAATCTTAGATCCTCAAGGCTTGAACTGCTCAGTCAGGGCATTCAAATTCAAGATGCTAACTATCAAGACGGTCGCGTCACAAGCCCAACATCACGTTTTGGCTGGTCACGATCGATCTCATGGATGCATATTTTCTTATAGAAATTCTGCCACAGAACAAAGCCTTCCAGTATCGTGTTCTTCCATTCGGCCTAGCCCCGCACATTCACGAAATGCACGGATACAGCACTGGCTCTTTTGTGACTCCGGGGTATCCGTATTCTGAATTACATAGACGACCGGCTGATCCTTGCGCAGTTCCAAGTACTGGCAGTTCAGTACAGGGATATCATCTTAGCTCATCTGGTTTCTCTGGGTCTGAGATTCAACGTCAAAAGAGCGTTCTCTCTCCCACCCAGGGAATTACCTATCTGGGAGTTATATGGAATTTGATCACGATGCGGGCTCATTTGTCTCCCGCTCGAATCATTTCCATACAGAACACACTGAGCAAAGTCAGGCTAGGTCAAGGTTGCACTGCTCGTCAATATCAACGAATACTTGGTCTCAGGGCGTCTGCGTCCACGGTGATCCCTCTGGATCCCCCTGCTCATGAGACCATTTTTGTTGTGGCTCAAAGCCAGGGGGGTTTCTTCCAAGGTCCAAATCCCCTAGACCCAGGCAGCTCCTGTCACTCAGCTGCCCTTTTAGTATCTCCAGAGCCTGAGGATTTGGACTTATTTGCCATGTTTACCTCAAAGAAAAAATATGTAACTGGGTGTATCGAAATTCACCAAATTATAACATGAAAATAATAAAAAAAAACTTCTGAATTGGTGCTGTTTTAAAGGCAAAGGTGGTCACACTTAATATTGATTAAGCTTTTTGATTACTGGACTTTTATGACATTAAGTGATAAATGAAAATGATGTATGTCATTATTTTTGAAGACATCCTCACTATGCAACATTTTTCACAAGTGCCTAAAACTTTTGCACAATAATGTATATGTAT